>NW_026705210.1:300000-423205 GCF_029867415.1 Vicia villosa | reverse complement strand
AACCGCCTCATAAGACTGTCATTGTTGAAGTCCCAAGTGCGGATATTGACCCTCAACCCACTCAACAACCACCTTCAACATGGCCTGAGTTTGGTTTGCCACCTGATTTTACTCCTCCCTATGAGAAGACTCCTGGTATTGGTCAATCGTCACGACCTGTGATGGGTCAAACTTCAAACCCAGTTATTCGTGCTCCTATCATGACTGAATCTCAGCCCATTGTGCATACTGTTGCTCAACATGCTTATGAGAATCCTTTATTTGAATACCAAGCTGCCAATTCCCAGAATGGAAGCCAAGGGGATGCTGGAGATATTGAAGATGTCAAAGAACAGTATCAGACTTTGGAAAAGCGATTGAGAGCCATGGAAGGCAATAATTACTTTGGGGTTGCTGCTAAGAATATGTGTTTGGTTTCTGATGTCGTCATGCCTGCAAAATTCAAGACTCCTGAATTTGAGAAATACAAAGGAAACACCTGTCCAAAAAGCCATTTGATCATGTACTATCGCAAAATGGCTGCTTACACTCAAAATGACAAACTACTCATCCATTGTTTTCAAGATAGTTTGAGCGGAGTTTCGCTAAAATGGTATATGGGACTCGAGAGGAGTCGTATTCAATGTTTCCAAGACCTAACTGATGCTTTCATTAAGCAATATAAGTATAATTTGGACATGGCACCTGATCGCCGACAACTACAAAGCATGTCCCAGAAAGAGAAAGAGTCTTTCAAGGAATACGCTCAACGCTGGAGAGAGCTTGCTTCTCAAGTAGAGCCACCTTTAGTTGAAAAGGAACTAACAGGCATGTTTATGGATACTCTCTCACCTTTCTTCTGGGAGAAGATGATCGGCAATGTATCTTCCAACTTCACAGACTTGGTAACCATTGGTCAGAGACTTGAAGAAGGAATCAAGAATGGGAAAGTTACTCATGTTGTTGAAACCTCTAGTGGGGCGAGGAAGCCTTATGTAAACTTTCAAAAGAAAAATGAGATGAATGTTGTGTCAGAAGACAGAAGATCTCGTCATAAACCTCATAATGGTGATCAACCTTATGTGGCTGCTGTTGCTCCTGTGCGAGTTCAAGCTCCTCGGCCTGAGGTTGCTAACCAAAATCAGATTCGTAATAGGGTTGACTTTGACCCCATCCCTATGACTTATACTGAATTGTATCCTGCATTGGTTCATAAAGGATTGATCACAACAAGAGCTATGGCTCCTCCTCGGAATCCTCTTCCAGAAGGTTTTAGGTCTGATCTTCATTGTCCTTTCCATCAAGGGGCAGCGGGCCATGATTTAGAAAGATGTTTCCCTTTGAAGGAGAGAGTTCAAGAGTTGGTTAGATCAAAGATTCTATCTTTTAAGAATGTTGGTCCCAATGTTGTCACTAATCCTTTGCCGAATCAGAATGGCTGAAAACGAGTCAAAGACAATTATCTCCCTAAAGCCAGTGTATCAAGACAGGACAGCTCATCCTCGTCACTGATTAGTCACTAGGCCATGTTTCTCTACTGTTTGTATTTCCTCAGTTGTATTGTTTGCTTTTAAACTTTGTTTATTCCTGAATGTTAGTTTTAATGAAATGAGCATCGTATGTTTGAATTCATTTTCATCTACTATGTCTATGTTTATGCTTCTTTTACAAAAAAAAAAAAACAATAATAATAATAATAAAAAAAAAATTTTTTTGCTTTCTCTATCAAACTTGTGTTTTATGCAAAGATTGGAGGGAGGATGATGACAACGAAATACCCAAGTTGTTGAACTGTATGCTTTCAAATAAAACTTTGCTAACGATGTACAGGCATTGTTTCAATTCCCAAACACTGGAGAAATAAGGAAGTTAATCCCTCGTCAACCCCTTTGAGCCTAGAAGTTGGTGTTTCTTTCTATACGAAATAACCCACATTTTAACCCGGGGCAGGGTAGTTCCCAGTTAATTTGGTTGTGCATTCTATTTTAAGAGAATCATTCAATACGCCTTTTAACAAGTGTTTTAATCACAAGCTTTCCTCCGCTTACATCAAAGAAATGTTGGAGACGCCGAGCAAAAGTCGATGATGGTTCATTATAATCATTAAGCAAGGTAGTCACTATCTTTCAGAAAAAAAAGTATCAAAAAAGAAAATCGACGAAAAGCCTGCTAAGTCAAACTCAAAAAATGACTTAGGCAAAAATTAAGGCATCCCGCTGACTGTAAGTTCAAAATAAACAGTTCAGGCAAAAGTTAGGGATATCAAAAGAAGGAAAAAAGAAGAGATAAGTCAATAAATTCTTGAACCACAAAATGTTGTGACTATCAAAAGGAAGAAGTGACTGGCATCTCCAAATTTTCTTGGCTTGTGAACTATCATCATTACAACAGGTAAAATTCCAAAAGTCTCTTGGTACCTGAATGCATATTTTGAATTAACTGGGTTTAGGAATGAAGATCATCACGGAGATGGGGTGGGTTACAAAAATTTTGAGCCTTATACCTTTTATTTTTATTTTTTTGTTTTTTAAACCGTGAACCTGACCACGTTACAACCTTCAAAAGCCCTAATTGAAGCAAGGTTTATTTTGAAAGCATACTACAACAAGGTTGCGTAAGCTGACTCCCAAGAGATTTACCAATCATTTATGTTGATACCATATCTTTGCTTTATCTTTCACGTTGATTGTCTTAACCTTTATGTTTTAACCAGTGATTCCATTTTCTTTACAAAGTGATTTTGATTTCAAAAATATGTTTTGAGCATTGCATTAAAATTATCATTCTTGAATGAACACTTTATTTGAAAGTAAGTACTTATCTTTCGGGAAGTTCAAACAGTAGAGAAACTTGATCAGTGATCCTGTTAGGGGCACATTACTTCAAGATCCTGTTGTTCAGATGTTTAAATCAAGATTTGTTGATCAGAATATCCTCTGCAAGACTTATACTGGGGCAATCTTCTTCAGCAATCCCCAAGCACAATTTATCAGTACTTCTCAAAGGATCATTTGTTTGATACAGTTATCAATGTGACAAGAAGTTTGTTCAAGCATCTTCTTTCCAAGCAGAGTTTTCAGAGTTCCCGTGTTAAGGAATCAAAGCTCCAATCTTGCCTCACAAAAGAGTCAATCCCAGTTGTCATAAATAACTACATTGCATTGAGCATTCATCATGCATAGAAAACTTTAACATCATGCATAAAAACAAAATCATGCTCATTTACATTCTTCTAAGGTCCTGTTGTTGTCAACATCTTACCTTGAGATCAAAGTCCAACTTACTTGGCACCTACCCAAACAAATTTATCCTTTTGATTCGTTTTGTCTGTATCTATCTGATATTCTTCATGATATGTCTTGTTTGTTCTGACAATTTTTCAGAACTTTGTCACCTTTTATTCAAAGCTTCTATGGATGTCCCAATTCCCAATAAAGTGTTATTACATCATTCAATGTCACTCTTGAATGTCTCTGAGTTCAATCATGTTGATTGTCGTTTGATGCTGCTGCATTCATGGTTTATCTTAAAACACTTTTGATATTTTCTTCTTAAAGTTCAAATCATGTTTTACCATGATTGACCTTGGTATTCTCTAATCATGTTTTACCTTGATTTGTCATTTGGTATTTTTCAATCATGTTTTACCTTGATTGTCATTTGATGTTATCCAATCATGTTTTACCTTGATTATCCCTTAATGACATCCAATCATGTTTTACCTTGATGGATTTGTGACGATTATCTAATCATGTTTTACCTTGATTGTCCGTTGATGATTATCCAATCATATTTTACCTTGATTATCCTTAATGACATCCAATCATGTTTTACCTTGATGGACCTGTGATTATGTTTTACCTTGATTGTCCGTTGATGATTACCCAATCATGTTTTACCTTGATTGTCATTCGATGTTGCCCAATCATGTTTTACCTTGATTGTCATTTGATGTTGTCCAATCATGTTTTACCTTGATATTCATTTTATGTAGCCACATTCATGTATGCCTCAGATATTCTCTTCTCAAAGTTCAATCATGTTTTATCTTGAAAGCTTTTGTCGACTGTTTCTTTCTTTTGTGAAGTCCGATTCTATTCCTGGATGACTTATACCTTTTCCCCAACGGAGTCTGTTTACTTCTCCCCTGTGGTGTCCTGTTTCCATCTCATGAAAATCATATGCATTCATAATCATAAGCATTACATTGCATCTCAGGTTCAAAAATTGTGTTTTTTTATATATTTAAGTCTCTTCAATCACGTCGAAACGAAGATTTACAATCATCGTGTCTCCGGATAGAAGAAACTTAAATAGGGGCATCTGTTGCACCCCAATTTTTGACCTCTGAGATCCCATCATTTTCTAAGTGTTATGATCATTATTGTTATACCCCAAAATTCGCCCTCGTTCTTTTTTCAAAAAAAAGAAGTCAACAGACTTCTGTCTAAAAATTTGGATTTTTATACAATCTTGGATTTTTATTTCATAAATATCCTGATTTTATGAATACTCAATTTTTAGAATTTTTTTATACAGTATTTGGTTCGCTGTTAAATTTATTCTTTCATAAACGCCAAATACTGTTTATCACTTCATACACTGTTTATTTGAGATTTATTTTCAGATAAATAATGCTGACGCAGTTCGTGCAGAATTAAAATTTGCAGGCGCGGAGTCCGGGTTTCAGATTATACTGGTAACAATTAAATTATTATTGGTTTTATTTCCCACTAATTTTTATTTTTATACTATATTATTTTTTTCAAAATCTCTTTCTTTCTTTTCAAATCTTTTTTTTCAAAATCAAATCCTAGCTTTATTCTATACCCTTTTTCTTTTCAAAACCTACCATACTTTTTTTTTTTTTTCAAATCCTACTACTATTCAAACGGTACACTCCACTCCCAACGTCTCTATCTCTCTCTTTTCACTCTATAAATACTCCTCATTTTTTCCATAAATTCTCACATCAAATTTCACTCATCTCCCAAATTTCTCAAACTTCTATCTCATAATTATTTTCTCTTCTTCCTCGGCAAAAATGGCAAAGTGGATGGATACACTTTTTCTTATAGTCATCACTATTTTTACGGTGATCATGTCCTTCTTCTGTCTGCATAGTCCTGAAAAATGCGGACCTGCGATGGTTACACTTCCGATCATCTATTTTCTGTTGTTCATAGCATGGATTATTAATCGTCATTTTTAAAGTTTGTTGTATTTGTCGCTTTCAAATAGTGTACCGTTTATTTTATTTGTCGTACTGTTCATTATATTATGTAATATTTGTACTGTTAGTATTAAATGTTGTACTATCTGTCGTATGGTAGTTTAATTATCAAGATAATATTATGTGTGTTAAATATTTATTTTTCTGTGCATTAAATATTTTTTTCAAGGTTATTATCGGTATTTTCGTTCGCGTACAGTATATTTTATTTATTTATTATGTTTGTGTTTTTCTAACAGCTCAGGTAAATAAATTTTTCATTATTAACACAACAAAAACAAAAAAAGAAAAAATTAACTTTAACTGTTGAATTTTCACTTTAACTGTTACGTTAATACCCGGACAGCTAGTTACCAGTCAAACCCGCTATCAGCGCAATTCTCCGTGTTTGTACCATCAGTCAAATCAATTTTTCGCACTTCAAATTTTCAAGATTTTGTTCTAGAAGTCTTCTGATAATCACGTGGTCAACAGAGACTCAACACTGCACAAAAATCAGGTACGCCTAACTGTCTCCTACACAAACAGTCCCTAACTAGGTTTTTTTATTTTTTTCAGGAGAACGAGTTTTTGAGACCTCAAATGGATTTCATGGATCTACATACGTCTCAAAGTACCACCAGACAAATTTTCAAACTTCGATTCGCTCGGACGCACAGTCAACAGCTCAAACAGTCAACAGACGACCAGTTTGACCAAAAAATCAACAGACAGTCAAAAATGCAATTTTTGGTCAACATCCATATTTTGTCAAAAGATTCATCATGTGATCAATGGTTGATCATAATTCATCAAGAAAAATTCAGAAATCGACAAAACTCAAAATTGCAAAATTAGAGTTTTTGACATAAAAGTCAACTGAACTTTGACCAGCCATAACTCTCTCCTCGTTCATCAGAAAAATTCCAACCGAAGCTCATTCTCAAGGAAATTTAATTCTCTACAACTTTGATGTTGATCCCAAGGTCAAGAAATGCTTCCGCCTAAGAGATATAAGCCAAAACATTACAGGTCATTTTCAAAGTCAACAAAAAGCAGTTTTTTGTCAAAACCCATATCATCAAGATAACTTCTCCAAATGCAAAAACGCTTCCAAAGTGGCTTGTAGAGGACATCTTGGGCTTTCCAAAAAGTTAAAGAACACTTTCATAGGATCAAAATTGAGGGAGATATGCCTTGATGAAGTTGACCTTTTTTTGGAAAAATGCATGAAACAAGTAATGACCAAAATTTGATTTTTTTTCAAAAAGGCCAATTCTTTTGTGATTCAATCTTGATTCTCATATGTTTAAAGGGCATCCACGACCCATCCATGATTCATGACATTTTTATTTCATTTTAATTAAATTTTATTCATTTAAAGTTTAATTAAAGTGAGATAATTCAAAGATATTATCAAAGATGCTTATGGTTGCCAATCAAGACCAATTCAAGATGCTTAAATATATTATTGCAAGATTGAAGAGAATAATACTTGAGTGTTTTAACCATGGTAAAGAAATACACTCATTGAAAATATTCCATTATCATATTTTTTCCACAAAATCAATCATGACAATTTCCACTTGCAAGGCTTCCAAGATCAAACTCTTTGCCTATAAATAAAGCTTCATTTTCTTCATTCAAGGAGGGGGAAAAAAGGAGGAACAAGAGAAGAATAACAACACACTCCAAAAGCATAGCATAAGTTTTATATTTTTCAAAAGTTTCAAGAAACTTGTAAAAATCAAGGCTCATTCAAATAGCCACTTTCAATCAATTTCAATCACTCTATTCCACTCTTGGAACATCATAGAGTAAGTACAATGTAATTTTTAATATGTAGTAGTGTTAGGAGTTCATGAATTAAAAACTCCATATTTATGCATATTTTTAATCTCTCAAAAAAAAAATGTTTTAATTTTAGTTTTAAGTTGATAAAATGTTTATTTAATTTTTAACCTAAAAATATTTTATTTCTTTTCATAATTAATTTATTTTGCTTAATTAATTAGTAATTATGTAAATATTGCTTTTTTTTATTTTTTTCAACCAATAAAAAAGAAAACTCCAAAAATATTTTCCTTTTAGATTTAGGTTTATATTTTTATAATCTAATTTTTGACATAAAAAAGAATATTTTTTGTTAAGTTTAATTATTTGTATAATTATTTGTTTAATTAGTTTGTTAATTAACTTAAAATCAATTCCAAGAAAATCACAAAAAATATTAAGCTTAATTTGTTTTATATTTATTTTTGTATATTATTTGATATTATTTCTTATCTTTTTCTTTGTCTTGAATTGGAATAAAAAAAGATCAAACATGGAAGAGAATTGTATGCGGTTGATTTAAGATTTATGGAATTTTAGCTTGTAGTCGCTATGATTTTATCAAGCTTCTGATAAAGTTCCATTTAATTTAAATCCAAGAACATCCTTCACTCACCATCAATCTTTATTACTAACTTTGATAACATACTTGACAAGTTTCAAGATGGTTATCTTTAACATACTAACAATTGACTTTAATTTCCGCATTTTATTATATTGTTCTTTATATTTCTTGCTTTATGCTTTATTTTATTATTTATTATTTATATTTCTGTTATTTTTTTCTTTGTCCACTTGGACATATTATTTATATTTCTATTATTTTTTCTTTGTCCATTTGGACATATTATTTATATTTCTGTTATTTTTTCTTTGTCCACTTGGACATATTATTTATATTTCTGTTATTTTTTCTTTGTCCACTTGGACATATTATTTATGTTTCTGCTATTTTTTCTTTGTCCATTTGGACATATTATTTATGTTTCCGCTATTTTCTCTTTGTCCATTTGGACATATTATTTATGTTTCCGCTATTTTTTTCTTTGTCCATTTGGACATATTATTTATGTTTCTGTTATTTTTTCTTTGTCCATTTGGACATATTATTTATGTTTATGCTATTTTTTCTTTGTCCATTTGGACATATTATTTATGTTTCTGTTATTTTCTCTTTGTCCATTTGGACGTATTATTTATGTTTATGCTATTTTTTCTTTGTCCAATTGGACATATTATTTATGTTTCTGCTATTTTCTATTTGTCTATTTTGCTAACGTACAGGAAAGATCTTATAAATTGAGAGTAAGTAACTCCTAATTGCTTGCTCAAACGCTTTCATTTTCAAACAACGTATTTTCAAAACTTCTCATCTATTTTCAAAACTTTCATCTGGTATTTGAAGGGCATTATTCCCGGTGAAACTCTTCAGAGACCTATGTGACATATTGTCCATCTTCACTTCTTCTATTTTCAAATCAACAAAGCATTTAAAAAAGTGAGCTAAGCAATTAAGAGCCCATGGATAACCATGGATACAAAGGGTGCTTAAAACCTTCCCTTTGTATAACCAACCCCCCGAACCCAAAATCTATCAAAAGGTCTTTTTTCTGTTCTTTTATGCCTTTCCTAATATAGCTGGATAAAATAAAAGTCGGTGGCGACTCTTGCAAAAAAATATAAAAATAAAAAAACAAAAGAGAGCAAGGAGTCAGTTCGCCTCAAAAAACCGAGTTTACACTCGTTCCCCATTTTTTATCCGTATTTGTCTTTTAGTCAATCATTGGGATGTGATGTGGTACACAGTGATTGGCCCGTGAATCTTTTTGTCTTATCCTCATTAAAATCCCCATGACCAATTGATACCATATAACTCTCATGCATTTCACGTTATTTCATAATAAAACCATATGATAAATAATTTAATAAATGCTGCATAATGAACAAATGGAAGTGAATGGTTAGAGCGTTGGGCCATAGATTACTTGGGCCTTGCCTTTTTTCTGAACCACACCACCCAACTACTAATACACCACCATGCAATGAATTTGGGCCTGGCGCCCATGCTATTTCCACCTCCCTGTTCTGGCCCAGAATCTTCATAACACTAGTTTTAGTTCATTTAGGAATTACTTCAGCACCCCCCTGGCAGTTTATGTTTCCTTTTTCATTTTAATTTTGTTTTCCTCTAATTTTTGCTTCATAAATCTTTTTTCTCACCAAATAAAATACATAAAAATTGTTTTTTTGGATATTTTAGGTTGATTAAATAATTGTCATAATTGGTGTTGTTTTTTCTAGTTGTTTTAGTATTTTTAGTAAAACTTTTTTCTTTACAATACTCTTAAATTTTCGTTTGTTTTAAAACTTACTTGTAAATAATCTTGTGAGTAGATTTAAGAATTAGCCTTAGTCTCGTTTTTTCTCTATGGACTTAATTGATGTATGTGTGCTTGTGAATACCATTTATTTGTTATAGTTCTCAACTTTATTTGTCGCATATTAACTTTCTTTTACATATTCCATGTATAGTTTTTCTTTTAATAAAGTGTATAGTTCTTTTGTTAGTATGTTAGCTTTAGATTTAGACTCCTTTTGTACACAAATAGGAGTTAGACAACTTAGATTAGAATATAGAATTAGTTCCCTTCTTGCATTTCTTTTTTCTTTTCAACTTTTAAAACACTTAATAAACAGAAGACCCGAATCACACTTTACTAATAGTGAGTAAGAAATGAGTGGGATTTATTCCCTAATCTGTTTCTTAATCGCTTAGTGGGAGAGAAATGAGTGAGATTTATTCCCTAATCTGTTTCTTAATCGCTTAGTGGGAGAGAAATGAGTGGGATTCATTCCCTAATCTGTTTCTCGATCGCTATAAGAAATGAGTGGGATTTATTCCCTAATTTGTTTCTTAATCGCTTAGTGGGAGAGAAATGAGTGGGATTCATTCCCTAATCTTTTTCTCGATCGCTATAAGAAATGAGTGGGATTTATTCTCTAATCTGTTTCTTAATCGCTTAGTGGGAGAGAAATGAGTGGGATTCATTCCCTAATCTGTTTCTCGAACACTATATAACGGAAGAGAGATGAGTGGGATTCATTCTCTAATCTGTTTCTCCATCGTTATACACTTTTATGTGATTCAACTTGCAAACAAATCCCCCTTAAAAAATACACAACCAAAAACACTTAAAACACCTAACAATGGTTCAAATTAAAACAAAGTAGAGAAAGTGGTGAGTGGCCCGGTATTGGGAATTGTTCATCACTTATCTACCCTAAAAGACACAAACCAATCATTTCTTTTTCTTTTGCCTCGTTGGCACCTAAGGGCAATGTTATTTCCGCTCGAACGCATCGTAGGTCGTCCCCTTATGTAAGAGCGCGAACGTTAACTCCGCCCAACTAAAAAACACAAAAAACAAACAAAAATATGTGAGCCGAGCTACGGTAACTCTGATTCCTGAAAAGGATACGTAGGCAGCGTGGTAGGGCCCGTGCGAGTATAATTCTTTATTTTCCCTACATTCTGCATTCATTCGCATTTAGACATAGACATAGTACACACCCTTTAGATAGAAACAAACATAGGTGGATACCATCGAGTACGATGGGCGTGAGGGGTGCTAGTACCTTCCCCTTGCGTAACCGACTCCCGTACCTAGATTCTCTGGTCGCAAGACCTTGTTCTTACCCTTTGCTAGGTTTTCTGATATTCCTTTCCCTTATGGGATAAATATATTGGTGGCGACTCTGTTCATTTTTCGCGAGCGTGCGACAGCTTGCGACTCTGCTGGGGATGTTGATAGACTTGTGCTGGTCCATTCTTAGCGAGTCGATCCTAGCCTTTGTTTGTTTCGTTTATCGGGTGCTTCTTTGTTTACTTATGTGTTTGCTTTATTTGTATATATGCTTGCATGTCATATTTATTTTTTGCTTGCATATCATGTTTATTTTCCGCATGCATCTGGACTATATTATGGGTCCCCGTGGGGGCCACATATTTTTCCTGATTTGTTTTGCAGGTGGGGGGTTTTTGTGAGGTAAAAGGCCCACTACCCAGGCCAGTGACACTTAGGATTAGTGTGGATGCCCATGTTAACTCTCGTAGCGTTTGATACGATCGAGCTTGACATGGGGTACCACAACCAGGCGAGGTCCTTTCATGGAACATTGTGTCTGGCACGTTTGTGCCTCAAACACATTGTACCCCATGGGAATCGTTAACCCTGGTGACCATTAGGGACCACCCGTCCGTGTCTAGACTTCATACCCGTGAGATTGGGGTGGGACAGGAAACCTTGGCTCCTACATACCATTGGTTCTTCATACTCGAGGTCGGACCTTTATTTGGTCTGTTCTCATGGTGCTTGATATTCTGGTATCTAAAAGGGTGTCGAACCTTTGATCTTGCGACACTTGACCTGTACAGAGATGTTTCACCAGTTATCTAGAGATTGTACAGATGCTACTCGTATTGTGTGGGTCGTTGATCCCATACTTTTGCATTGCACAACATCATTGCTTCATCCGCTTCATTTGTGGGGGATCCCAAATTCTATTTCAAAAAAAAAAAAAAGAGAAGAGAAGAAATAGAAAAATAGAAAAAAGAGCAAAAAAAAAAAAGAGTATCATTTCTCATATGCATGCCATTTTTTCAGGGTATCCGAGGTTATTACTTTTCATCCAGAATGGCTAACAACGTGACCGTTACCAAAGAAGCTACTAAGCGTACATTCACCTGCAGTTTCTTCCGTGAGGATATGACACATCTGGTTCAGTTGAGCGCTTTAGTTAGTGGGCATAACTTGGATGAGTTCAGAAAGACGTATGGCCATATCTTGCACATGTTGACTTCTCACGTTGATGAATGGGCTCTATACACGCTGCTTCAATTCTATGATTCTGAGCTACGCTGTTTCACCTTTCGAGACTATCAACTGGCTCCTACCCTTGAAGAGTATGCTGACATTCTCAAGATTAAGGTTCAACGTAAAATCCCTTTTGTGTGTGTACCTGAGAAGCCAAGAATGGACCGAATTGCTGGTGCTCTTTATTTGAGCATAAAGGACGTTACAGGTAACTGGAAGCCTAATGGTGGAACCCACGGATTCCATGTGAAATTTCTGATAAAGAAGGCCGACACCCTTACTGTTGAGAAGAGATGGAAAGAATTCAACGCTCTCCTAGCCGTTATGATATATGGTTTGGTGTTGTTCCCGAATATTCCAAATTTCGTCGATCTAACTGTTGTCTGTCTCTTCATGGATCAAAATCCTGTGCCCACTCTTTTAGCAGATACTTATTATACCATTCATTCCAGGTATGGAAAGAAAGGATCAGTTGGGAGTTGTTTACCGTTGCTATATGAGTGGTTCACTTCACACTTGCCTAAAATTGGGCCGTTTGTTACGACGAAAGACTCACAGAAATGGCCCCAAAGGATCATGGGGCTTACTGCAAACGACATTGTCTGGTGTCCTATCGGAATGGGCATAGAGGAAGTTATAACTTGTTGTGGCACTTTTGACAATGTTCCCCTCATAGGAACGAGAGGTGTTATCAATTATAATCCTAAGCTAGCTCTACGTCAGCTGGGTTTTGCACTTAAAGACAAGCCTTTAGACAAAGAGATATTCGAATCTGTTTGCTTTGAGAAGGGGACTGATCCAGAGGGATTGAAAAAAGTAAGAAGCGCCTGGAATAGCATCCACACAGATAACCAGACTTCCCTAGGTGAGAAGAATGCCGTTGCCAACCAAGCCTATACAAATTGGGTCGAAGAAAGAGTTAAAGATCGCCTGTTGCCTTTCCCGAAGGTTAACCCATTGTACGAGCAACCACCTGAGGTTCCAACCGCCACTATGCCTGCTGAGAATTGCATCCAAGCGAATATGGAAGGCACCCAGTTGCATGAAAAGAGTTCCGACGCGCAACTAAAACACTATCTTGTAGATCAGGAAAAGACTGGGTTGACACACGAAGCCAAAATGCTGAAGGAAGGATCTTCCAGAGTTCAAAAGAGGGCTAGAACGGAAAAGGGTGAAAGAGATACTACTGTTGTTGTTGAGGATCACCAGAAGATCATAAAAAGGGCCATAAAAGAGGCATAAGAGAAACTCAAGCGAGAGTACAAAGAAGACTTGAAGGCTTATAAACTCAAGATAGAAAAGGAGGCTAGAGCTGAAGTGAAGAGTCTGAAAAAGAAACTTGAAGAAGAGACCACCCAAAGAATGGCAGTTGAGACTCAGTTGAAAGGAAGTCACCTCCGTACCGCCCGACTAACATAAGAGAATGCCAAGCTCAGAGATCGAATGATGGGTATGGAGAACACACCTGAGAAGGCTTATCTCCCAGAATGCAAAGGATGTGACGAACTTAGGGAGTGCTGCAAGAAGCTAGATGGGCAGTTATTTCGAAAGGACGTGGTGATCCAAAGCTTCGTCAAAGGAAGAGATAGGAAGGCAACCAAGATACTGTTTGATGAAACCAAGAAGTGGAGTGATGAGCACTTCAGACAAGGAGGACCTCTATTTTATATTCAGATGGATTGATGTTTGAGTCTGTATGTCTTGACCACCACCAGACTTGTTGGATGGGGTCCTTTATTTTTCCTTGTTGAACTATCTTGTTGATGTATGGTCTCGCCCAAGTTTAAATTCCTGTTATGAATGAAAAAGAACTAGTTCCTTTGTTTCTCTTAATGCTTGTCCTTTATCACATTGTTAGCTATTCTAGATCAATATTGAAATCTTGGATACTCTGAAAATGGCACATCACGTCATACGCACACATGCACTCATACATTCACATTATCACATTGCATTTTCAGGTTATTGTACAAGAAACTAATTGGGGTCCCTTTCAGCAACAGATTTCTGCTTCAACGACAAAGCTGACTTCCTTACATCCATACCGTACCAGGAACAATCAGAAAAGGATCATGGACCACTTTGAACAGAATCAAGCTGCCCTCCGTAGGGATATGGATGTCATGGGGGATAGAATGACTCAACTCATGGAGACCCTCCATGCCGTCGTTCAAGGACAGGATGAACTCAGGAAGAGCGTCGCTAGTTTGGTCAAGGATGTTCCTACCACTTCTATCGATGGAGGGACGAAACCTAAAGAGATACTTGTTGATGGGGTACCAAAATTGGTGGACGATCACCACGATGTTATTGATCTTGACCATGATCTTACCACTGAGTTGACCGAAACTGCTAAGATGTACCAGGCTCTGGAGGAACGCCTTAAGGCCATTGAAGTTGCTAAAACTTCGAGTTTCAACACTGCTGCTTTGTGCCTGGTACCCGGGATTGTTATTCCCCCAAAATTTAAGGTGCCAGATTTCGATAAGTACAAGGGAGTCACCTACCCAGAGACTCACCTTCGTTCCTACTATCGTAAGATGGCCGCTCATGCTGAGAATGAACCATTGCTCATGCACTTCTTTCAGGATAGTCTCACTGGAGCCCCGTTGGAGTGGTATATAAAACTTGAGAGGGCGAATGTTAGTACTTGGGGAGAACTTGTTGATGCCTTCTTGAAACAATACCACTATAACACTGCTATGGCACCCAGCCGCGCCCAGCTTCAAAATATGGCACAAAAGTCTGAAGAATCTTTCAAAGAATACACCTAGAGGTGGCGCGAACTTGCTGCTCGAGTTCAACCTCCTCTCCTCGACCGCGAATTGATTGATCTGTTTATGGGTACTCTGAAAGGGCCATATCTTCAGCACATGGTCAGCAATACTTCTCCTTCTTTCTCAGATGTGGTCATCATTGGTGAACGGGTTGAGAACTGTGTTAAAGCTGGTACCATTCAAGGTGTTACTAGTCTTAGCAATTCTAATGGCAATGGTAAAAAACCATACTCCGGATTTGTGAAGAAGAAAGAAGGTGAAACCAACACTGCTTTAGTTGACCAAGGTCGAACTACTGTATACTCTGCTGTTCCACCTCCTTACTACCCAATGCCTTATGCTGTTCCCAATCCGTATGTCCCTCAGGCGTACGCTGCTGCACTTCCACAACCATGGGTGGCACCTCAACAGCCTTTCATCCCACAACAACAAGTTGTTTCCCCTCACAATCGTCAACAAAATCCCAGGCCTCAAGGTCAAAGAGCTCCACAAAGGCAAAGATACCCTGAAAGGCGTATAGATCCGGTTCCGATGCCATACGCCCAGCTTCTTCCCCAATTGCTTGCTGGTCAGTTGGTGCAACTCCGTGAAATGGGTCCTCCACCTAGTCCTCTTCCTCCAGGATATGATGCTAATGCTCGTTGTGAGTTTCATTCAGGTGCTCCGGGCCATACGATTGAAAAGTGTAGAGCATTAAAGTACAAAGTTTAGGATCTCCTCGATGACATGCTTATCTTGTTCGCTCCTACTGGTCCTAATGTGAAGAATAATCCTATGCCTCCTGATCTGTAAAATAGCAAGTGTACTATTTTGCCTCTTGTAATAATAGGGAAAATTCCTTGAATGTCGATCTCAGGGACTGCGCAGGAATAGTGAGTTCAATTCAAGGTTCAATTAAACAAAAACTTCAATGGGGTTTTGTTTGGTAATTATAACTTAACGAAGAATAGAATAAGCGGTAAATGACATTGACTTGGTAACAAATATGAGTAACATGCTAGGGATATTGGATGATTGACAATGTAACAACTCTGAAATTTCTATTGCAACAACTTATTTTCAATAATCAATTACCGGTTCTTAAGGTTGTTTGATCCTAAGTCCTTAGTGAAAAAACCTTTGATCCTTCATCCTAAACCCTAAGTCCTTAGAAATTTACGATGAAATCAAGCAATTAGTTATCAAGAATATCCGGTTGCTATAAGGTATTCCTAGTCCTAGGTAATATCTATTATAGCATATTCTCATGAAAGCATTATCACTGGTGGTCCGCCTAAATGATAATCATAGATCAATTCCAATTTGTCCGAAAGGAAAAGCATTAGAAACATCAAGAGAATAAATCAACAATTAAAAACATGATTTTTATTGCAATTACAAACTCAGAGTCATTACAAATTGAAATCAGAGCCACCCCTAGCATTGGGGGGTTTAGCTACTCATAGTATTCAAAGAAAACTCAATAATGAGTAAAGACATTACAAGAAATTGGAGGAGATTGAATCTTCAATTGCTTCCGTTCATGAAGATCTTCTTCTCTCCCAAACCCTTGCTTTCTCCAATCTTCTCTTGTATTCTTTTCTCTAATCTGTCAAAAAGTCCCCTCTCTCTTGCCCTAAAATTATTTTTATAATCAATCTTCCATTCCGGTTGAAACCAAATGCCAAGAATACCCTTAATGATCCCATTTGAGTGAGGAAGCTTACAAACACATATTCAGCCCGCGCTCATCAACACGGGCCGTGTTTCTGCACACGGGCGCCCGTGTTGATCCTCTGACTTTGGTTCAAACTCGCATTTCCAGCCACATTTCAACACAGGTGGCCGTGTCGATTAACACGGTCCGTGTAAGCCCTTAACTTCAGAATTTGGCTTTGTGTTCTTCATCAAAGTTGTAGCCCTTTTCGTTAGCTAAATTTTGCCACCGGAACCGCGTCATTCCGAGTTACGAAGCTCTAGTTATGATCAAAATACTACACGCATATCACGATGAGAAACATGCTGAAAATTTCCATATCTCACACTTGCTAACACGAGCCGTGTCAGCCCCGTGACTTTCATCTCTTTTGCATTTTCTTTGCCACGCTTCATCCTAACATGGCCAGTTTCAGGTGACACAGG
Organism: Vicia villosa; assembly: GCF_029867415.1. Classification (NCBI taxonomy): domain Eukaryota; kingdom Viridiplantae; phylum Streptophyta; class Magnoliopsida; order Fabales; family Fabaceae; genus Vicia; species Vicia villosa. Next base: position 406,409 of record NW_026705210.1, on the reverse strand, counting down.
TGGTCGTGTCAGACCTCATGTAGCTTGACTTTTCACTTCCTTCGAAACTCCCCTTTTTGTACTTTTTGGCATTGATTTGTCTCGATTTATTCCTTTAAGCCTGCAAACAGTAAAATACACAACCAAAGCATAAAATGACGAATAAAGAAATAAAACACTCAATAACATAACTTAAACATACTTAAAAACAACGGTAAATATATGTGTGAAAACCACTGATCACCTCCCCACGCAGGTGCGACCAATGCTGTTGAATTGTGTGGCGAACAGATCCTGGTAACTGATGTTAATGAGGTTAAGATGCCGCTTGCAAATGTCAGAGAACATCTCGTGTGTGGACCTCCGTTTTTTATCCCGGGCCATACCTCTGTTCTGGAGAGATACGTGAACTGACTCTTTTTTATCGCTTAATGCTTTCGCATTTTGAAAATTCACAGAGTCGCCACCGACCTTTTATTTTATCCAATTAAGGAAAGGTTTATAAAAGAAACAGAAAAAAGACCTTTAAGAAATTCTGGGTAAGGGGGTAGGTTATACAAAGGGAAGGTGTTAGCACCCTTTGTATCCATGGTTATCCATGGGCTCTTAAGTTTGCTTAGCTCACTTGTTTTTCGATCACTTTTCAATTGCTTTAGAATGCTCATATGTGGTTTCAAATACTTTTGTAAATTGAATTTTGTAATGATCCGTGTGTGGATGTATACAAAATGCTTGTTTATCTTTCGAAAGATGTTTTGAAAAGAACGTTAACTTTGTAATAATCCGTGTTTGGATGTATACAAAGTATTGTCTTTTTGGAAAGTTTTGTTTTGAAAAACAACAGTGTATGAGAATTTTGTTTGTTTTGATTTGAGCAAGCAAACTAGGAGGTCTACCCTGAGTTGTAAGGTCTTTATCCTATTCCCTTTAAAAATCTATCCTTTCACCGGATATAAACGCAAGGTTCGATTTTGTACTCAAAATAGTAGAATTTTGACTTTGATTTTGAAAAGAATGAGAAGGGATTACCTTAAGAGGTGCAAGTGTGATTGTGTTTGTATTCAGATATTTTATCTTTGAAGTTAGTGATCTAACGGTTCAATTTTATCTTTGACATACACGCAGTTTATATTTGCTGGAAATTAAAATGCGGAAATGTAAAGTGCGGAAAGTAAATCTACGCTATTACATCGATTGTGCAGGAAATGTAAACTAGCCTATTTACATGAATTTGACATCCTATACATTTATCTAGGAATTTAAATTGCAAGAAAAATAAAAGGCATGTTTTTGGATTTTGTTTATGATTGATTTTAATTATAATTAATGCATGATTAATTAAATTAAAATGAAGAAAAAAGATGAAAATAGATTTAAACCTAGAAATTAAGTTTAAAATATGTACAAAATATTTGTCAATTAATTTTAAAACAAAACTAATTTTTTTGGAATTTTTGGAATGGATTTGAAATTGATTTAAGTTAATTTAAACATAATTATGCAAATAATTACATAAATAATTAAAACTTAAAGAGAAAATTATTCAAAATATGTACAAAATTAGTTTATAATATATAAACAATATTTAATATAAAGAACAATTTTTTTTATGATTTTTTGATTGGTTAGAATAATTAAAAAGCAAATATATAAATATATACTAATTAATTATACAAAATATTGAAATTATGAAGAAAAATAAAATATTTTTATTTCAGAAAATAATATATTATTTTAGAAGTCTAAAAATATTTTTTGTGTATTTTTTGGATTTTTAAAACTATTTTTAATTAATTTTGTAAAGAAAATTAAAATAAAATAGAAAATAAAAGGATACATGATCATGTGTGGTATGCATGTGAGTCCATGGTATGGATTGCTTGATCTGGTGCGTTGGATGAGCCATTAAATGAGATCAGATGGCCCAGATGGTGAGGGAACATCACTTATGACGCGCCTGCAAACACTGAAACCAAGGGTTATATTTAAAAAAAAACGCGCGCGTCAGAACCAATAGGGGGGTGACACGTCTTCGTCTTCAACCTCCAGACAAGACTTTTAATAGCGCTTTTATGAGAAAAGCGCTGTAATTGGTACTTCCTAAACCTGCAAAATAGCGAATAGGGTCAAACGTAAAAATAAATTTGGCGCGACCTATCTATTTGATTCGTCTGATCCATACGAACTCAATGGTACCACTTAGAACCTCTAATTTTGCCTATTTCAGAAAGCCCTAATTTTGAGATTATGAACCCTAGAATGGTAACTTCGTGTGTAAGCGTCTAAAACTCAATTAAAGTTCCAGAAATGATCTACACACCACACCAAGTTCAAATATATGTCTACATCGTGCTAGATATGCGTGTGTTATGAGCTATGAGTCAGTTTTAGTTTGAACAAATCGTGACCTGTAGTGCTTGATTCAATGAGTTTCAAAGCTTGCAAATGATCTGGATATGTTCAGTGAAGTTCAAGGAACGTGTTTGAGTGTTTATTTTGTATTGAAACTAGCTTAAACTTAGAATTCGAATTTCAAAATTCTTTGAATATTTTAAGATGTTACAAGTGTGTTACAAGCAAGAGTTTGATTCTGAATTCTGTCCTCCTTTGTTACTGAAATATTCTAGCCTATTTATAAGCCAAGATGTGCTTAAATTCTAAGCTAGAAGCATTGATTGGCTTTGTGGAATTTTTGACTTTTCAAGCTTAAGATTTAAGCAAACATTGCTTGATCTTTCCACACCTCTTGCCCTAGGTCTTCCTTGCTGCATAATTAAGTCACATGTGGAGGCTTTAGCTTAGAAAATAAGCTATGCTTTATCCTTCCTTTATTTCTTTTTTAATTTAATCTTAAATGATAAAATTAAATCAAAAATGGAGAAAAAAATGTTATGGGCTTGGTCTTGGTCGTGGGAGGCCCATAATATTATGGTAATGATGTTTGAACCATGAAAACTTGGCCCCATTTGGAAAAAATGCATTTTTGAGCAATGTTGGTTTTATGCATTTTCCAAAATTTAGCCAACTTCAACAAGGTGTAAATCCCTCAATTTTTGTCATATGAAGGAGTTCTTGCACTTTTTGGAAACCTCAAAGAGTCCTCTAACCAATGTTTTTGGTCTCATGTCAAAATGATTTTTGATGCTCCTTGTGTGTCCTTTTGAAAAAAGTGTCTTTTTGTTGACTTTGAAAATGACCTGTAATGTCTTTGGTCATATTTTTCAAATGGTGAATGCAATGACCATGGGATCAATTGCATTTGAAAGATAATTGAATTTCCTTCAAAATGAGCTTTGGTTTGAATTTTTTGGATGAAGGATGAGGGAGTTATGACCAGTCAAAGTTGAGTTGACTTTTCTGGCAAAAACCCTAATTTTGAATCTTAGGGTTTTGTTGATTTTTGATCTTTCCTTGATGAATTATGATCATCCAATGATCAAATGATGAATCCTTTGACAAAATATGGACTTTGACAAAAAATTTCATTTTTGACTGTCTGTTGACTTTTTGGTCAAACGGGTCGTCTGTTGACTGTTTGAGCTGCTGACGGTGCGTCTGAGTGAATTGAAGTTTGAAAATTTTTATGATGGTACTTTGAGATATATGGATGTGCATGGAATCCATTTGAGGTCTCAAAAACTTGTTGCTCCGTAAAAACAAGAAAAACCCTGATTAGGGACTGTTTGTATAAGAGACAGTTAAGCGTACCTGATTTTTGTGCAGTGCTGAGTTTCTGCTAATCGCGTGATATTCAGAAGACTTCTAGCAAAAAAATCTTGGAATTTTGAATTGTGAAAGATTGATTTGATTGATGGTACAAAACACTGAGAATTGTACTGCCAGCAGTTTGGCTGTCAACTGACTGTTCAGGTATTGACGTAGCAGTTAGAGTGAAAAATCAACAGTCAAAGTTAATTTTCTTTTTTGTTGTTTTTGTTTTTGTTTTATGTGAAAAATGAAAGTTTATTTACATGACTTGTTAAAAAAACATAGACATAATAAATAACTAATATACTGTTACCAGTACAGTCTGAGTTTCCTGATTGTGCGCCTGCAAAAAGATTTTAACTCTGTACCAATTGTGTCAGTACTATTTATCTGTAAATAAATAAATAGCATGTGTGAAGTAATAAACAGTATTTGGCGTTTGCGTAAGAATAAATTCAACTGCAAGCCAAATTACTGTATAAGAAAAATTCTAAAAACTAAGTATTTCATATGTCAGGATATTTGTTGAAATAAAAATCCATGATTATATGAGACTCTTAATTTTCAGATTGGAGTTTTCTTGAAAAAAGATGCGGGCAAATTTTGGGGTATAACAGTTGCCCCTATTCAATCTTCTTAAACCTGAAGAGATTGTCTGAAATCTGAAGGTAGAAGATGATTGAATATTTAGATGCCCTGAAAATTTGCACTTACCTTGATCAGAAGAGATGTTGGAAGTTGCATTTGAATGTCGTCTGCAAAACGTTGTTGGCAGATTGAAACATTACCTGAGATGGGCTTTCAGATGCCACCTGGTAAATGTGTTGATGGTTTGTTCATCAGAATGAATCCATTGATTATATCTTGATGAAGGATTTGAAAGTCTTTGTGTTGACTGTTTCGGAACCGTCCAAGGTTACCGCTTTAAGTCTAGGAGGATGATTGCTACGGAACTTGTCCAAAGTTTTTTCTGCTTTAGATTTTGAAAGTTGATCATTGTGGAACCGTCTGAGGTATCAACTTTAGATCTTTGATGGCAGATCGTTCTGGAACCGTCTGAGGTATCGCTTTAGATCTTTGATGCTAGATCGTTCTGGAACCGTCTGAGGTATCGCTTTAGATCTTTGATGCTAGATCGTTCTGGAACCGTATGAGGTATCGCTTTAGATCTGCAATGTTAGATCGTTCTGGAACCGTCTGAGGTATCGCTTTAGATCTGCAATGTTAGATCGTTCTGGAACCGTCTGAGGTATCAACTTTAGATCTGCGATGTTAGATCGTTCTGGAACCGTCTGAGGTATCAACTTTAGATCTGCAATGTTAGATCGTTCTGGAACCGTCTAAGGTGTCGCTTTAGATCTTTGATGCTAGATCGTTCTGGAACCGTCTGAGGTATCGGTTTAGATCTGTGATGCTAGATCGTTCTGGAACCGTCTGAGGTATCGCTTTAGATCTTTGATGCTAGATCGTTCTGGAACCGTCTGAGGTATCGCTTTAGATCTGCAATGTTAGATCGTTCTGGAACCGTCTGAGGTATCGCTTTAGATCTACAATGTTAGATCGTTCTGGAACCGTCTGAGGTATCGCTTTAGATCTGCAATGTCTGATCGTTGTGGAACCGTCTGGGGTATCGCTTTAGATCTTTGATAGCAGATCGTTCTGGAACCGTCTGAGGTATCGCTTTAGATCTGCAATGTTAGATCGTTCTGGAACCGTCTGAGGTATCGCTTTTGATCTGTGATGTCTGTTTTTGAGTTGGTAAGTGATCAGAATGAATCTTCGGCTTGATTATATCTGAGAGAACCGTTCATGGAATTCAGGTGAACACTGCATGTGATTGAGAATATCTTTGTTGAAGATATTCGTCTACCTGAAAAATCAAGTTAGTGATATGCAATGTTTATGATGCATGTAATGTGAGATATTCCCGGAGAAATATGCATGTGATGTTGTGTATGAATATGCGTATGAAAATGCGCATGATGCATGATGTATGATGTATGAATATGATGTATGAATGTGAATATGTGATGTATGAATGTGAGATGTATGAATATGAATGTGAATGTGAATGTGTGATGTATGAATATGAATGTGAATGTGAATGTGTGATGTATGAATGTGAGATGTCAAGCTTCTATTTGGGAAAATAAATTTCCGCCAGTCATCTGGATATGACTATATTGTGATCGTTGATGATCTTTTGTCTTGTTTGAGTACCCTCGGTTGGGGAAATTCTTTGAGAACCACGGTACTCTGTTGAATGACCTTTGACTATCACTTGGGAATGAAAGGTAGCTGAAAGTTCTGATGCCCTTTCAAATGGGAATGAGGAAGATGCATAATCCTCCGATGCACTATCTGACCAAGTCCGGGTGCGGGGATCACACCTTCTGAAGATAGTAATCTGGAACAACCCTGCTGGGGGATAAGACTTCTTTTGAAGAGAAAATCTTTTTGAGGAATTTGCTGAGAAATGTGTTTCTCTTGGGGATTTTCTTCTGATGGAATGATGTCCAGATAATTAGGACATTTCCTGAATGCTATTCCTGTTTTTCCTGGTAAACATCAATCATATTCAAATGCACATGTTCATTCAAAATTATCATTGGGACGTTTACGTATTTAAAACAGAAAAAGTGAAAATGGTGATTTTTGAGCCTAAGCTGCATTGATTTTTGAAAAAGAGCCATGATAGGCTGATTAGCACAGGGAGACAACAATCCTAGAAGTAGGAAATTGTCAGAAAGTTTTGGAAAATATTTATAAAGATAAATAGCTATGTGAAAATGATCCAGTCAAGTTTCAACTCTGCTATTGCCAATCTGTCTTCGAGCATCTCATCCCTCACTTGTTGGAAGAAAGTGATTGGACTGATCGGTGTCTTTGAGGTGTTGAATCTTGATGGTGAGTAGGCAGCTGAACGGAACATAGTTGTATGCTTCATTCCCTAACTTTTGCCTAGGCTGCCTTTTCAGGTTTTCAGCCTACCGGGATAGTATTTGTTTAGTCTCTAATTTTTGCCTGGACCGCCCTTTCGGGTTTTCAATCCACCGAGACGCTCATTTTTTTGCCTAAGTTGCCCTTTCAGGTTTTCAACTTAGCGAGCTGTTTTTTTCTTTTTAAGCGAAGTATTTTTTGACTATGTCAGCATTCACAGGGTGTGGGAAATCCTCGCCATCGATGGTGGTAAGCAACATGGCTCCGCCGGAGAATATTTTCTTGATTATGAATGGTCCCTCGTAGGTGGGAGTCCATTTGCCTCTGGGGTCACCTTGTGGTAAGATGATGCGTTTGACAACCAAGCCACCAGTTTGGTATGCTTGACTTTTGACTTTTTTGTTGAAGGCTTTGATCATACGCTTTTGGTATAGCTGACCATGACAAATAGCTGCGAGCCTTTTCTCATCAATCAAGTTTATCTGGTCCAACCGTGTTTGAATCCAATCGTCTTCGTCTAGATTGGCTTCTTTCATAATCCTTAGGGAAGGAATCTGAATTTCAATTGGAAGAACTGCCTCCATACCATAGACTAAGGAGAATGGAGTTGCCCCTGTTGAAGTACGCGCAGATGTGCGATAACCATGAAGAGCAAAAGGTAACATCTCATGCCAGTCTTTGTAGGTTACTGTCATTTTTTGTATGATTTTCTTGATGTTCTTGTTGGCAGCTTCCACCGCGCCGTTCATCTTTGGTCGATATGGAGAAGAATTATGATGTTTGATCTTGAACTGTATGCAAAGTTCAGTAATCATTCTGTTGTTTAGATTTGTGCCATTGTCCGTGATAATCCGTTCAGGGATGCCGTACCGACAAATGAGATTGTATTTGATGAACCGGGCCACCACATTCTTGGTAACAGAAGCAAATGAAGCTGCTTCTACCCACTTTGTGAAGTAGTCAATAGCGACCAGGATAAAGCGATGTCCGTTGGAGGCAGTAGGTTTGATTTCTCCAATCATATCAATACCCCACATTGCAAAAGGCCAAGGAGCCGTCAGGACACTTAATGGAACTGGAGGTACATGTACTTTGTCAGCGTATATCTAGCATTTGTGACATGTTCGGGAGTGATGATGGCAGTCTGTTTCCATGGTAGACCAGTAATAACCTGCTCTCAGGATCTTTTTAGCCATTGTATGTCCACTGGAATGAGTACCGAAGGTACCATTGTGTATTTCTTCCATGATCTGTTCTGCTTCCTTCTTGTTTACACAGCGAAGTAAAGTCGAGTCATGGTTGCGTTTGTATAAGGTTCCATTGCTTAGAAAGAATTTGGCAGCAAACCTCCTTAGAAATTTTCTGTCATTAATGGATGCCCCTTCAGGGTACTCCTGAGCTTCGAGATATCTTTTTACTTCATGGAACCATGGTTTTTCCTCGGTTCCTTCGGTATCGATCTCATTGCAATAGGATGGTTCATCTTGCCTGTAAATGGTGATCATAGGCGCCTCGTTGTCCCACCTGACTTTGAACATGGATGACATGGTAGCTAAAGCATCAGCTAGTTGATTTTCCTCGCGTGGGATGTGTTCGAAAGTGATTTCTTCGAAGTAAAGAATCAAACTCAGCACATATTCTTTGTAAGGAATTAGATTCGGGTGCTTCGTGTCCCATTCCCCTTTGACTTGGTAGATTACCAAGGCCGAGTCTCCGTAGACTTCCAGGAATTTGATTCTTAGATCGATGGCAGCTTTAAGACCCAGAATACAGGCTTCGTATTCGGCTATATTGTTAGTGCAATTGAAGCATAATCTGGCAGTGAATGGTGTATAACCTCCTGCGGGGGAAATGATCACAGCTCCGATGCCATTGCCAAGTGCATTAGAAGCTCCGTCAAAAACCATAGTCCACCGGGATCCTGGCTTGGGTCCTTCTTCTGGTCCTGGTTGTTTGTAGTCATTGACTAGCATAATGTCTTCGTCTGGGAAGTCAAAGTTCAATGCTTGATAATCATCCACTGCTTGATGAGCCAGATGATCAGCTACCACACTTCCTTTGATTGCTTTTTGTGAAGTGTATTGAATGTCATATTCTGTTAAGATCATTTGCCATCTCGCTATTCTTCCAGAGAGAGCAGGTTTTTCGAACACGTATTTGATGGGATCCATCTTGGAGATTAGGAAAGTGGTGTGATTTAGCATGTACTGTCTTAGCCGGCGAGCTGCCCAAGCTAAGGCACAACAAGTTTTTTCGAGTAGTGAGTATCTTGTTTCACAATCGGTAAACTTTTTGCTAAGATAGTAGATTGCGTGCTCCTTTCGGCCGGATTCGTCATGTTGTCCTAGTACACACCCCATTGAGTCTTCTAACACAGTTAGGTACATTATCAGAGGTCTGCCTTCCACGGGTGGCAACAAGATTGGAGGTTTTTGGAGATATTCTTTGATTTTGTCAAAGGCTAACTGGCATTTGTCATTCCACCTTTCCACTTGATCTCTCTTCAACAGTTTGAAGATCGGCACACAAGTAGTAGTCATGTGGGCAATAAATCGGGCGATGTAATTTAGACGTCCCAAGAATCCTCTGACTTGTTTCTCAGTACGAGGTATAGGCATTTCTTGAATGGCTTTAACCTTGGCGGGATCAACCTCAATACCTTTGCTGCTGACGATGAAACCTAAGAGTTTGCCGGATCTCACTCCAAAGGTACACTTATTTGGGTTCAGTCGCAACTTGTATTTCTTGAGTCTGTCAAACAACTTGTGTAAATGACCCAGATGTTCTTCCTCGGTGTTGGATTTTGCAATCATGTCATCGACATACACCTCTATTTCTTGATGAATCATATCATGAAATAGCGCTACCATTGCACGTTGATAGGTTGCTCCTGCGTTTTTCAGACCAAAGGGCATTACTTTGTAACAAAAGGTTCCCCAGGGTGTTGTGAAGGTTGTTTTTTCCATGTCTTCGGGTGCCATCTTGATTTGATTGTACCCTGAGAATCCGTCCATAAAGGAGAATACCTTGCATTGTGCGGTATTGTCAACCAGTACATTGATGTGTGGTAAAGGGAAATCATCTTTGGGGCTTGCCCGGTTCAGATCTTTGTAGTCCACGCACATTCTGACTTTCCCGTCTTTTTTAGGTACAGGCACGATGTTAGCTATCCAAGGAGGATAACTTACAACTTTTAGGAATCCGGCATTGAACTGTTTTTCAACCTCGTCTTTGATCTTTTTTGACATATCAGGCCTACTCCTTCGTAATTTCTGTTTGACTGGAATGCTACCTTCTTTGATTGGCAGGCGATGAACTACAATGTCCGTGTCAAGGCCTGGCATATCTTCATAGGACCAGGCGAATATCTCGACGTAGTCTCGCAGCATTTGAATCAGTCTTTGCTTGATGCTGTGTTCTAAGTCAGCCCCTATTTTGACTTCTTTCTTTTCTTCGTTGCTGCCCAAGTTGATGACCTCAATTGGCTCCTCGTGAGGCTGTATGGCCTTGTCTTCTTGTTCTAGCAGCCTTGCAAATTCTCTTGGCACTTCACAATCTTCCTCAATTTCGTCCTCAGTTTGGTAGATCGGACTTTCAAAGTCATGACGGGCAATAGCAGAATCGTTGTTGACTGGATCCAGAGTGTATGTGAATCTGCATGTTAGTTATGTGAGTGTGTGTGAAGAAAAAACATAGCTATTTGAAAGCGAAGAAAGAAAGAAAAAGGATCATAAAATTTAAATATGCAAGCGTCCCATGATTTTATTGAATGCGCATGATCATGATATGATAAGCCCTTATAGAAGGACCAGTGTGCTAAGGCACACGGCTTTCAAGCTCATGGTTCGATTGTTCAGGAACCATTTTTATCTTTGCACAATATACACAAAGAAAACAGGAAATGGCATTTACTCCTGGTCAAAGGAGATCACATCCTCAGCTTTCCAGTTGTTCAATCCACTTTTGTGAGCAGGGAGTATCCAGCTGTTCCAGTTGCAGTTGTCTTCTTCATCTTCCACAGCATTGATTTCATTAGTGGGAAAATGAGCCGGTGATCCTTCGGGATAAGGGATATACTCTGCTGGATACGAGAGCCCAGGCTGAGATATCTCTGTTGGCTGAGCGAGATGCTCGATAAGGCCGTCCCATGAAGTCGGGATGATGCTTTGAATAGAGACTTGTGCATCCTGATGAGGAGTGTATTCTGACAGAAAGCAACCCTCGTTATTTGGTATTTCCCTGGCTTCTTCGAAAGCGAAATTGTCATCGTAATGTTCATCCCATCCAGTTGGGACAATGTCCTTCATAGCAATTTGTGAGCTTGGAGGAGCGGAATATTTCACCATATAGTCATATCTGCCGCTGGGTTCTCCTAGCGTGTCCCATACTTCTTTGGGTGTATTTTGATATTGCTCAGTGACGGGACTTGTGAAACTTTTGTCATTTTCAATTTGATCACCCCATCCAGTCGGGGTAATGTCTTCCATAGCAATATAAGAATTCTGAGGTGCGGCATACTGATAGTTATACCCGCCATTTGGTTCTCCCACAGCATCCCACATTCCAATGGAAATGGGTGGAATCTCATCTGGATATGGCTGAATGATATGGTTCAAGAACACTCCTTCATCTTCAATAGCGTTTACTTCTTGGCTGACGAAGTGTGACATTAATCCTCCAGAACGAGGACCTTGATCATTCTTTTGATTTTCGCTATCATAGCCCAGGCCTAGCTTGTCAGGCCTTTAGGGTATATCGGGAAGCTGTCCCCATACTGTGCAATCACCCTGTTCAATCATGGCTTTGGCATCTTTGAGAGAAGCCATAGTTGTAGTTTGAGTAGCAGGAATATGCTTGGTGGTAGAGACATCTGGGGAGACCACCTCAAATGATTGGCATGGAGTTTCGATGAATTCGTCCTCCAACTCAACATATTTGGAATTGCTCAGGTGACTAACCACATATTCCTCTTCGCCATAGACTATGACAATCTTTCCTTTTACTGGATATTTTAACTTCTGATGCAGGGTAGAAGTTACAGCGTTTGCCCCATGTATCCAAGGGCGTCCAAGTAAACAGGAGTATGCTGGGTGAATTTCCATTACGTAAAAGATAGAATCAAAGATCTGAGAACCCACTCTGATTGGGAGATTCACTTTTCCGTATACCGTTCTGGTTGACCCGTCAAAGGCTCTTACCACAACATCACTTGGTTGTAACACAATTCCTTCGAAGTCAAGCTTTTCTAGTACTGTTTTCGGTAACACGTTCAAAGAAGAACCGTTATCTACTAGCACATGAGATAGAGTGGTGCCATTACATTCAATGGAGATATGTAAGGCTTTGTTGTGATTTTATCCAGCAGGGGTTAGATCCACATCGGAGAAACCGAGACCATTGCTCACGGTTAGATTGGCAATACAATTCTCAAATTGGTCGACTGAGATCTCTTGAGGCACATGCGCAGCTTTGAGGAACTTCATCAGAGCTTTGGCATGAGCTTCTGAATATTTTAGCAGAGATAGCATTGAGATTTTTGAAGCGGTGTGCCCCAGTTGCTCAACAATATTGTAATCACTTTTGCAGATGATTTTCAATATTTCCTCCATTTCTTGCTTTGATGGATCCTCAGCAGTGATCTCCACCGGGGTTTGAACTTGTTCAACTTGTGGCTCTTTGCCTCGAGCGCTGACATTTTGATTAGGAATTGGGACCTGGACTGGATCAGCAGCAACATTTGGAGAAATTTCTGGTGAAAAGATTCTTCCACTTCTCGTGATCTTGCTGGTACCCACAATATTACCCACAGTTGGAGTAGTTAACTTTGCGGTCTCTTCAGTCGAGGTACTCTGCTTAACTCCATGAACGTAAACATTAGCGTCGTATCCCCATGGGACAGCTTTGTCTGAGGAGTATGGAAATGGAGTTGGACTAGCAATGACTACTGATGCCACTTTGAGTGTAGCAGAAATTTTGAATGGAGCCTTGGCAGAGATTTTGAATGGTAAGCTGGAGATCACTGAGGCATCCTCTATTCTCATCCCGTTTGCAAAGACTTCGCACAGCACGTCCATAGAAGGGAGTCTCTCAAACATAATGATACGGCGATCCATCCACTTTTGAATTCCCATCCTCAGATTTTCACAACCATTGGGCAGGCAGGAGCAGTAAAAGCAGTCGGGGTCACATCCTGGGAAGTAACCAGCTCGGATTAGCTTTCCTTTGACTTCGCAGAGTGGAGTTGATAATTCGTTCACATCATAGATGTAAACAGTGTCCAGGATAACGTTAACAGTTTTGTCATGCTTTGGCATAGGTGCAGTAATGACATTTGGAGTTTCTGGAGGATCGAACTCAATTTCACCAGCATCTATCATATCTTGTATTTTATTTTTCAGGGCCCAGCAGTGATCTGCGTCATGTCCTGGACAGTTTGAGTGATAGGCACATGTTGCATCAGGGCGATAATTTGGAGAGGAAGTGTTGACGTTCTTTGGAGGACCTCTTAAGGTGATCAGATCTGCTTTTAGCAAGTGCTGCAATGCCTGAGAGATTGGCATGTTGATTCTGGTGAAATTTCTTCTTGGTGCATCTGGTCGATGCGTATATTTTGGCTGTTGATCTTTTTGAGGTGCAGATGCGGAGATCAGAACTGCCCCTACAGATTGATGCTGCTCACTTTTGCGACTTTTCTGAATTTGTGTTGCATTGACCTCATTTCTCCCGCTGATGGGCCTTTTTGTAGTACCAGAGGAGGAACCTATTTGAATTTTTCCATTTTGAATGCCACTTTCGACACGTTCTCCGGTCAGTATCAGGTCAGTGAAACCTGATGATGAGTTTCCCAGCAAATGGCTATTGAAAGGTCCAGTTAAAGTGCCCATGAACATGTCGACTAGTTCGCGATCAGATAAGGGTGGTTGAACCCTTCCATCCATATCTCTCCACTTTTGTGCATATCCTTTGAAACTTTCTTTTGGTCCCATAGACATGCCTCTTAGTTGAGTACGGGTTGGTGCAAGATCAGCATTGTATTGGTACTGTTTGTAAAAAGCAGCAGCTAATTCTTCCCAAGTATGAACCTTGGTATTTTCCAGCTGGTAGTACTGTCGCACGCTCGCGAAAAAATGAACAGAGTCGCCACCAATATATTTATCCCATAAGGGAAAGGAATATCAGGAAACCTAACAAAGGAAGGAACAGGGTCTTGCGACCAGAGAATCTAGGTACGGGAGTCGGTTACGCGAGGGGAAGGTATTAGCACCCCTCACGCCCATCGTACTCGATGGTATCCACCTATGTTTGTTTCTATCTAATGGGTGTAAAACTATGTCTATGTCTATGTCTAAATGCGAAATGAATGCAAAATGTAGGGAAAAGAAGAATTGTACTCGCACGGGCCCTACCCCGCTGCCTACGTATCCTTTTCAGGAATCAGAGTTACCGTAGCTCGGCTAAAGATTTTCTGTTTGTTTTTGTGTTTTTTAATTGGGCGGAGTTAACGCTCGCGCTCTTGCATAAGGGGACAGCCTAGGATGCAATGGAGCGGAGATAACAATGCCCTTAAGAAAAGAAGAAAAAGAGAGATTGGTTTGTGTCTTTTAGGGTAATTCCATGATGACGAGAACCCACTACAAGGTCTCGCATCACTTCCTTACTTTGTGTTAAATCTTACTATTTATTAGTGTTTTTTGAAGTGTTTTTGGTTGGTGTTTTTTAAGGGGATTTAATTTGTGACTTAGATCATACCAAAAAGAGTTTTTGTTTGTTTTTGAATATTTAGAGAACACACATCGAGGCCTACGCCACAATCGTTTCTCTAAATAACGGTTAAGAAATACACCGAGGCCTCACACCTCAATCATTTCTTCTCCGCTAAGTAGGAAAGAACATACATCGGGGCCTACGCCCCAATCATTTCTTTCCTACTATGAAGTGTAGTAACGGTGTGATCTTCATCGATATTTATTAAGTATTTTAAAAGTTGAAAAGAAAAAGAATGAAAGAAGGGAACTAATTCTAAATTCTTGTCTAAATTGTCTATACAAGGGGGTTAAAATGATAAACCATACAATTATTAACAAAAACTATACATGGAATAGGTAAAGGAAAATCAATATGCGACAAATAAAATTGAGAATTGTAGCAAACAAATGATACTCACAAGCACACATACATCCATTAATTCTATACAAAAATCGGGACTAAAAATTAAATCCTAAGTCTATTAGAGAATTACTTACAAAGAAGTATTAATCAAAGGAAATTCAAATATATTGTGGAGAAACGATTTATTAAAAGGATTAAAACAATTAAGGAAGAAAATTAACAAAAATCATGACAATTATGTACACACTCTAAAATACCTAAAAATATCTAAACAAATTTTTTATGCATTTTATTATTTGGATTAAGATTGGAATTATGAGTTAGTAAAAGCAAAACAAAATTAAAATGAAAACTAAACTGCCAGGGGGGTGTTGAAGTAATTTCTGAATGAACTAAAAAATCAGTTAAAGCAAAATAAGGCCTGAACATGGGGGTGGAAACAGCATCGGCGCCCAGGGCCCAGTTTGGAGTGTGGTAGTGCATTAGTGAAGCCTAGGTGTGGTTCAGAAACAATGAGGGCCCAAACTCGCCTGGCCCAATCACTACACACCATTCCAATTCATCTTTGTTTCATTACTTTTATTCAGAATTCAATACATGGTTTTTTTGTGGCCTTTGAACGTGACATACAAGAGAGCTACTATATATCAATTGGTGCACCAATTTTAAGTCACTAAAAACAAAAATAACACCAACAGCTAATCACAGGCTAACACGTCACACACCAATGATTATAGTAAAACAAAATCAACCAAGTAAATGGGGACGGGAACCAATGATGGAACGCCACGTACACCACCGGCGCCATCCCCCTACAACACCATGCACAGACGCCGGAACACCAACTCCGGTCGTCTTCTTCGCCCATCACCACCACCGGAGTTCATAAAAACTCCAGAAATTCAAGAGACCACCATTGTCTGGCTCGATTTTCTTCCCTGATTATAGATCCAACCTTAGTTTTCTCTGAATCACTCTCTAACTTTGAAACCGAGAATGCTTTCGAAACCCTAACATTCAAGATCTTCACTGAGTCTCGTTTCGAATTCAAATTTAAACTCATACACGTTCAGAAAGCTTAAGCATATGATCTAAACATGTAAACCATGTTCATAATAAAATCAATCTCAAGAATCCGTAAACGGTGCACACATACGAAGAGAGCCAGCTCAGATATTTGCAGATGCATATGTTGGCATTAAGATGCTAAAGAAGATTCGAACACTTACCTGTTGACAAATTTCGAATCAAGCCGTGAAGAAAACTCCACGATTCTTTCACCACTTGAATGAGACGAAGACGATGCTTGAGGTATGCTGAACTCAGAGATTCACGTACGTTGAAGGCGGACTCGAATCTTGCTCAGAAAATCAATGGTTGGTGATGGTGAGCACGGAACTTGAAAGAGAATCCATAGTTGTTGAGTTTGTTGTGGAGTTGAGCTCGTGAATGAAGATACTATGGTGGTTATGGAGGTTTTGTGGTGGTGGTTGAGGGAGGAAGAGCAATGGAGGTTGATGGTTGAGTTTGTTAGAGTTTGTTACAGGATGTAACAAACTTTTTTTCTGATGTGAGTGATGGAAGAGAGAAAGGAATCCGAGGGTGAAGAGAATGAGTTTGAGAAATGAGAAAGAGTGTGAGTGCGAGAGAGTGAAAAATGAGTGTGTGTTTTGTATTTATAAAGTAAGTGTGAAAGGAATGAAGGGGTTTCTATGAGTGTGGGACTTGAAGCGTAGCCTTAGTGAGCAAGGGTGGTCATTTGTAGCATGGTCTTTCTTCTTCTTTCATGCATGCAGCATTTTGCATGGTTGTTTAGAGCAATAGGCATATGCTCCTACTACCACAAATATGTCATGGTGCAACATGATTGGTGTTAATCAACTCTTGAAATAGTGATTGTGAATGCATGATAAGTGACCTTAAAAATGCCTTGGTAGTGACTGAACTTTTGTGGAAAAGCCATTTGTAACCGGCTCAAAATTTCTTTAAATGCTGGAAACTCAAGAGCTTTGAATCCCATATCTTTTCCTTCATATATCTTTTGATTCACAACTCCTTTGGAGAAATTCCCAACTACAAACTTAAAGTGTGCTATGATATAAGCAACTTTGGTGTTTGGGGAACATTGATTTGAGGGCTGGAACCTATTCAAAAAAGCACTGGAACTTGGTCCTTCCCCAATGGACTCGCCTACACGCGTGCCCTAGTCAAGGAACCTCTTCACAACCAGTTTCGAGAAGCTGACTTTGGGACCTTGTATCTTTCCAATCACGCAGCCAAAATCAATGATCTTTGGCTCCTCAAATAGGAGGCATGGAGTAGAACACATTGATGTTTGGATTAGATTTAGAATATGCTTGTAACTCTTTCAAATTGAACATAGAAATTGCCCAACACGTGTTTGATGGAATGCTGCGCGCGTGCCCTGAGATTGTGCCCAGCCAGATCCGTAGTTTCAACATCGCGAGGGCGAGACTTTGGAGCTTCATAGAGCATTCAATATCCACTCAATTGACTTGATTCTTGGTTAATTGTGTAGAGGACATGGAGAGGGAGATATGAATACCATGTTTGGATACGAAAAGTTCTTTTAATGCTCTAAAACTGGAGTCATATATGGCACACCATCTGTTTGTCAAATTGTTTGCGTGTGCCCAGAAACTTGCCCAGCAACTTGTCTTGAACCAAGTGTGTTTCTTCAAACTTCTCTCTTTTGTATCTTTTAAAACATGCTTCAAATTGCAAAACACTCAACTACAAAGTTGTTCATCTCCATGAGATGAACAATATTGATGTTGAACATTTTCTGAAATAATGCCTTCTGACGCGTGTAAGCTGATGGTGAAGTTGATTGCTCATTAGACTTTTTAAGAACAAAAAAATTTCTAAGTATGAGAACTTTCCATTTCTAGCCACTTTTCTATTTTTGGCAATTCTTGTCGAACTCTCTATTTTATTCATTCCTCGACTTTTCTTGATTAATTTTCCACCAAAAGTCAATATTTGAATAATTTTCCCGATTTTGACCCAAAAGTCAACTGTTCCGATTTTCCGACTATTAATGAAATTCCCGATTAAATCTCTTCCACTCACATCCAGTCAAACAAGCACATCCACACAGTCAGTATGAGGAGTTTTCCACACATAGAAGCCACTTCTGATTAAATGTTGACCAGAAAGTCAACTGGTTGACCTTGGTCAAAGAAACCCTGATTTAAAGAACCAGATGGTTTGCAAGCTTGTACCCTCTAATCAATGCCCTGATTTGAAGCAGAGAGACACCCCAATCCAGGAGGACTTCAATGAACATAGAGCCACGTAATTCTCTGATCAAACTTCTTTGCAACAGAGCTTTATCTTGCTAGCCCTTGAATAGCACCTATGATATGAATGCATGAGTGTGAGTTATGACCTAAGCGATGTATGTACATGAATGCAAAACCCAAGCCAGTTAGAAGTTAAAGGGTAGGACAAATTTGGGGTATGACAGCTGCCCCTATTTAATCATCTTATACTCGAAGGCGAGATTGGCGCCAGCCTTTCGAACACTCGAAGTAGAAGAAGATTAAATACCGAAGACCTGAAATTTGTCCTGAGGAGATGGAGTGGTTTTTATTCCTTTTATTTCTGCCTTGATATCTGCTGGGGAAGGAGAATTTTTGTTTTTCTTGATGGAAATATTTACAGTGAGTAATTGGAAAAACGGTGATAGCTTGTAACGTAGCCAAAGTGCCAATACAAGGTTCTCAAAGGGATTGATATTTACATGGAAATGATTGGGAGAGGAGTAGGTTTGACAGAAAGATAAAGTGACATAGACAGTTGTTTTTTGAGGGAGATACAGACGAGTATCAAGAGAGTGTCACATACGAGCATCAAAAGAGGATACGGACGAGTATCGAAAGAATGATACATACGAGCATCAAAAGAGGATACAGACGAGTATCGAAAGAATGACACAGACGAGCATCAAAAGGAAGATACAGACGAGTATCGAAAGAATGACACAGACGAGCATCAAAAAGAGAAACCGACGAGCATCGAAGGAATGACACAGACGAGCATCAAAAGAGATACAGACGAGTATCGAAGGAATGACACAGACGAGCATCAAAAGAGGTACAGACGAGTATCGAAGGAATGACACAGACGAGCATCAAAAGAGGTACAGACGAGCATCGGAGGAATGACACAGACGAGCATCAAAAGAGATACAGACGAGTATCGAAGGAATGACACAGACGAGCATCAAAAGAGGATACGGACGAATATCGAAGAAATGAAACAGACGAGCATCAAAAGAGATACAGACGAGTATCGAAGGAATGACACAGACGAGCATCAAAAGAGGTACAGACGAGTATCGAAGGAATGACACAGACGAGCATCAAAAGAGGTACAGACGAGCATCGGAGGAATGACACAGACGAGCATCAAAAGAGATACAGACGAGTATCGAAGGAATGACACAAACGAGCATCAAAAGAGGATACGGACGAATATCAAAGGAATGACACAGACGAGCGTTCGAGAAGCTTGGTAGATGGGCTTACTGGGGATTGGGGATTGGTGAAAACCAAGTATCGGCACTGTGGGCGGAGGAGATTTGCGATGTAGTAGCAGATATCAATTGGAATTTATATGGACAACACTTTATGTGGAGAGGCGCCATTGGCTTGATTTAGCACTGATTTGTATTATCTGGCTTATGCCTTGTATGCATGTTTGACTTTTTCTATGGCATAATGTTCCGCTTTTGACGAATATGTTACGCTTTTGAGGATGCAAATGCTATATGCAATGGATTCTATATGCAAAGAGTGCCAAATAAAGGCACTGGTGGAACAGAAGAGTAGGATCATTGGGGTCCGTTGCCTGTGATCTTGAGACGCCATTGTGGGTGGGCGTTGGGAGCTTCATAGTGCCAAAGATTATTGGCAACTGTGTGGAGGATTAGAACATAACTCTATTGGGGAGGAAGTGACTTTGCTCGACTTTCTTTGCATCCTATATTGCTCGGGGAATCACGAGTTTTTTTGAGAGACCATTCTTCGTCTGCCATATGGAAGGGGGATATGGACCTTTTCATGTGCTCCATGCTTACCCGTACTGATGAATTATACTTTCGAACTTTCATGCGGGATGATGATGACCTTTGTGACATACTATGAGCCAAGATGACGGCTAGAACCTGCAACCTGCACAGAAGACAACGTTTGGACGCAAATGTTGCCCCTCAGAGCACTTTCATGTTTATGTAACATCATGTTTCGTTTGATTTTGTGATTATTATTCCCCATGCTTTCAATGCAATGTTTAATAACGAATTAAATCACACCTCGCATGCGCAAAAAATGAAAGGAAAGAAATAAAGCTTTTGCATCGAAAGATCATTTTATTGATGGAATGCCTGTGAATAGGCTTCTGTACAAGGAAGCAACTCCTAAATGAGGTAGTTGCGAAAAGGAAAATACAAAATGTAAAGAGCAAAATGGCAAAGAGAAATGCTCGGATTTCCATTAAAACTGATATTGCTACAGTTCCCATATCCTTGATCCTCTCAATGCTTTGCTTCAGAAGGGTAGCGGTTGGATTGATCTGTCCGTTCTGTCAAGGGCGTATAGTGGTCTTTGTGAAGGATATTCAGACTGCAGCCTCTCGCTTTTGATCCCTAACTTTTGCCTGGATCGCCCTTTCGGGTTTTCAATCCAGCGGGATACCCCTTTTTGCCTAAGTCGCCCTTTCGGGTTTTCAACTTAGCGGGTTATTCTTTTTTGTTTTATCCCTAATTTTTGCCCAAACCCTTTTGGTTTGCCGGGATGCCCTTATTTTGCCTAGGTACGTTGACCTAGCGGGTCTTTTATGCGTAGTATTTTTTGACTGAGTCTGAATTGACTGGAAGCGGAACGTCCTCCCCATCCATCTTTGTCAGAATTAAAGCACCACCTGAAAATGCTTTCTTCACAATGTATGGTCCCTCACAGTTGGGAGTCCATTTGCCCCTTGGATCAGTGTGAATTGGCAAGATCTTCCTTACGACTAGGTCACCTGTGTGGAATTCTCGAGGCCGAATCTTCTTGTCATACGCTTTCTTGATCCTCTTTTGATACAACTGGCCATGGCAGATAGCAGATAAGCGTTTCTCCTCAATTAGATTGAGATGATCAAGCCTCGTTTGAACCCATTCTGTTTCATCGAGTTTGGCGTCCATCAGGACTCTCAACGAAGGAATTTCCACTTCGACAGGTAATACAGCCTCCATGCCGTAGACAAGAGAAAAGGGAGTTGCCCCAGTTGAAGTACGAACCGAAGTCCTATAGCCATGCAAAGCAAATGGCAACATCTCATGCCAATCTTTATACGTTCTAACCATCTTCTGGACAATCTTCTTTATATTCTTGTTAGCAGCTTCGACCGCGCCATTAATCTTTGGCCGATAGGGTGATGAATTGTGATGTTCAATCTTGAACTCTTCACACAACTCTGCCATCATTTTGTTATTAAGATTGGACCCATTATCAGTGATGATCTTGTTTGGAACCCCATATCGGCATATGATCTCTTTCTTGATGAAGCGAGTAACGACTTGCTTGGTCACGTTCTTGTAAGAAGCAACTTCAACCCATTTGGTGAAGTAGTCGATAGCAACAAGAATAAATCTGTGTCCATTTGAAGCTTGTGGCTCTATCCGTCCAATCATGTCTATGCCCCACGTAGCAAAGGGCCAAGGTGATGTCAGGACATTCAGAGGAGTCGGGGGAACATGAATTCTGTCAGCATACACTTGACATTTGTGACATTTCTTCACGTACACATAACAATCACTTTCAATCGTCATCCAGTAATATCCTGCTCGCAAGATCTTTTTGGCCATAGAATGTCCACTGGAATGAGTTCCGAAAGATCCTTCATGAATTTCCCGCATGATCAGTTCTGCTTCGTGTCTATCCACGCATCTGAGCAAAACTGAATCATAGTTTCTTTTGTACAGGACGTCTCCTGACAAGAAGAACTTGGATGCTAACCTTCGAAGCGTTTGCTTATCACCAATCGTAGCATCTTCGGGATACTCTTGCTTCTCAACATACCTCTTGATGTCGTAATACCATGGCTTTTCATCATACACATCTTCAGTAGTGAGACAATGAGCAGGGAATACATGAGCAGGTTCCTTGTAACGGAGGATCGTTATGTCTGGTACTTCTTTAGGGGAGCTAACTCTGAACATAGCCGCCAAAGTAGCCAAAGCATCTGCCAATTGATTTTCCTCTCGGGGGATGTGATTGAAAGTGATTTCCTCGAAAGCGGGCAACAACTCCAAGATATAGTCCCTATAAGGAACCAAATTGGGGTGTCGTGTTTCCCAATCACCTCTTACTTGATGTATAACCAGGGCAGAATCCCCATAAACCTCAAGGATCTTAATCCTCATATCAATGGCCGCTTCGAGACCCATTATGCAAGCTTCGTATTCTGCGACATTGTTTGTGCAATCAAAGCATATTCTAGCTGTGAAAGGGATGTGGGTTTGACGAGGAGAAGTCAAAACTGCCCCAATACCATGGCCCATAGCATTTGAGGCACCATCGAACGTGAGAGTCCATCGCTCTCCTGGTTCGGGTCCTTCATTATCATCCAGTTTCATGATATCTTCATCAGGAAAGTCAAACTTCATTGACTGATACTCTTCTAATGGCTGATGAGCCAGATGATCTGCAAGGACACTTCCTTTGATGGCCTTCTGTGTGACATACTGGATGTCGTACTCTGATAAAAGCATTTGCCATCGGGCTAGTCTTCCTGTAAGAGCCGGTTTTTCAAAGATGTACTTTATCGGGTCCATTTTGGAGATCAATAGAGTGGTGTGAGTCAACATATACTGCCTCAGTCGGCGAGCAGCCCATACCAAAGCACAGCAAGTTTTCTCGAGTAGTGAGTAACGGGATTCACAATCGGTAAACTTTTTGCTCAGGTAATAAATGGCGCACTCTTTTCGACCAGACTCGTCATGCTGGCCCAGCACACACCCCATAGATCCTTCAAGCACAGTTAAGTACATAAGAAACGGCCTCCCAGGAACCGGAGGTATGAGAATTGGTGGCTCTTGGAGATACTGCTTGATCTTTTCGAAGGCTTCCTGACAATGATCATCCCAACGGATATCTTGATTTTTGCGCAGCAGTTTGAAGATGGGTTCACAAGTGTCAGTGAGATGAGAAATGAACCTGGCTATGTAATTCAATCTCCCAAGGAAGCCTCGAACTTCTTTTTCATTCTTTGGTGCTGGCATATTCTGTATCGCTCTTACTTTGTCAGGATCGACCTCAATCCCTCGTTGACTCACAATGAATCCAAGTAACTTTCCAGATCGCACTCCAAAAGTGCACTTATTTGGATTAAGCCTCAACTTGAATTTTAGCAAACGAGCAAACAATTTCTCAAGGTATACCAAATGTTCCTCCTCAGTTTGGGATTTTGCAATCATATCATCGACGTACACCTCAATCTCTTTATGGATCATATCATGGAAAAGGGTCACCATAGCTTGCTGATATGTTGCACCAGCATTCTTAAGACCAAAAGGCATCACCTTATAACAATACGTACCCCACGGAGTGGTAAAAGTAGTCTTGGTCATATCTTCAGGAGCCATTTTTATTTGATTATAGCCAGAAAAACCATCCATGAAGGAGAATACCGAATACTGAGCAGTGTTGTCGACTAGCACATCAATATGAGGCAGAGGGAAATCATCCTTCGGACTTGCCCTATTCAAATCTCGGTAGTCGACACACATGCGTACCTTTCCGTCCTTCTTAGGAACGGGTACTATGTTTGCAATCCAAGGAGGATATTCACACACAGATAAGAAACCAGCCTTCAACTGTTTTTCAACTTCTTCCTTGATTTTCAAAGCCATATCAGGTCGAGTTCTCCGTGGTTTTTGTTTTACCGGCGGACATTCTGGTTTGAGAGGTAGCCTGTGCATAACTATATCCGTGTCTAAACCAGGCATGTCTTCATATGACCAGGCGAAGATATCAACATACTCTCGAAGCAACTCAATCAACCTTCTTTTTACATCACTTTCCAAAGCGGCGCCTATCTTGACTTCTCTCTTTGCTTCTTCTGTACCGAGGTTGATGATTTCTATGGCTTCCTGATGTGGCTGAATAGATTTCTCTTCTTGTCTCAAAAGTCTTGCCAATTCCTCGGGGACTTCACACTCTTCCCCACTATCCTCATCAGCTTGGTCAATTGGATTCTCAAGGATATTAGGACGTGGAACTGTAACATTATCATTTTTGATGGAATTCGAGCCAGATCTGCACGATGGATGATTTATGCCTTAGAATGCAACACATAAAAGAGAAAGAAAAAGCTTTGCCATTTTTTGAAAAAGTTTTTTAAAGTAAAAACAAAAATGAAAGAAATGGAACAGTAATTGCATGCGAAGATATGATTTTCATTCAATATTAAACAAATTGAAACAACATGGGGGCCCTTCTTTATACAAGCGGTCGAAATGCTTAGGGCGAAGCATATGACTTATCGAAACAAGAAAATTACATCTCCATAAAAGTGACTCTGGGGACGTCCAAGATAGTCCAATTGTTGAGTTCCTGTCCAGGCGCAGCATGGCAAATGAATTTGGAGAGATCTTCTTCATCATCATCATCCACGGCGAGAACCTGACTTCCAGAACTGGTGCTTGCACTGACGAACACTTGAGAAATGGGGGGAATCACCTTCTTTCCAGGAATTATGCTGAGCTGAGCAGAGGAAGATGGTTGATACCCAAGGCCATACTTGTCTCGCTTCTCATGAACATCAATCAGCTTGCCCCAGGCGCTATGGGGAGTGCCAGCTTCTAAGAAGGCCTTAGCATCATTCAGAGACGAGAGGGGTGCTCCGAGTTCTTTCTTATTTTCAACCACGGGGAGTTTATCAACCGACACAATCTCTAAGGCCTGAAAAGGTGTCTCTTGTATCTCTCCCTCCACTTCAACATAACGGTATGACGCCAGATTATTGACGATCAAATCCTCTTCACCAGTGATCACAACAATCTTGTCATTCACAACAAATTTCAAACACTGATGGAGGGTAGATGTCACAGCCCCAGCAGCATGGATCCAAGGACGACCCAAGAGGCAAGTGTATGAAGGACTTATATCCATGACATAGAAAGCAATATAGAACATGTGAGGGCCAATCAAAACAGGTAGATCAATTTCCCCTTCTACGGACCTTCTGGAGCCATCAAACGCTCTGACACTCATAGTGCATGGTCTCATCATAATCCCATCCATACTCAGCTTAAACAAAGTAGTCTTGGGCATCACATTAAGAGAAGAACCGGTATCAATCAGAACTCGAGACAACACAGCATCCAGACACTTGACGGAGATATGCAACGCTTTGTTGTGTGCTCTACCCTCAGGTGGAAGTTCATCATCAGAAAAACCCAAACAATTACCAGCAGCAATGTTGGTCACAACCCCTTCAAACTGAGGCACGGTAATGTCTTGAGTCACGTGAGCGGAAGCCAGAACTTTCATCAGAGCATCACGATGAGCTTCAGAATGTACCAAGAGAGACAAGATGGAGATCTTGGCTTGGGTCTGATCAAGTTGGTCAATCACTTTGTAATCACTTTTCTTAATGATTTTCAAGAGTTGCTCGGCATCTTGGGCATTACGTGTTACAGGAGGATCAATAGCAACTTGCTTTCCTTTTGCTTGTGTACTAGCCTCTTTATTGGTCTCTTTAGGAAGTGGAGGAGGGGCAGCAAAGATCCGACCACTACGGGTAATGCCACTAGTGCCAGTAATATTAGTGATGCTCGAATTACCCACTGGAGGGCAATCATATTTCTTCCCTCGAATATACACGGCATTATAGCTCCAAGGGACAGCCTTAGAATCATTCACAGGAGAAGGAACAAGAGACGAGGATGGAGGGGTCGAAGGAGCATTTGGAACCTGAATAACCAAGGGAGTCCTCGGAGCCTGAATGACCAAGGGAGTACTCGGAGCACGAATGACCAAAGGAGTACTCTGATTCTTTGACACCTCAGCAGGATGGTAAGGTATCTCTAGAGTAGCCACATCTTCGACAGGAACGACCCTTTCCACTCTAAGAACACCTTCATCCATTAGTTTCTGAATTTCTTCTTTCAACCTAGTGCATTCCTCGGGGTTAGAAGAACATTGCAAGCAATAATCATGTAGTTCACACAAAACCTTTTGTTGCATAAGATATTCTCTGACAACTGCTAGCGGCATCCTTACCTCATTAACATCACTCACTAGGATCTGATCATCACATAACTCAATAGCATTGGTCGCACCGGCATGAGGAGGCATAGGATTATTCTGCACATTAGGACCAGTAGGAGTGAACGAGATGAGCTTGCCATCGAGAAGATCCTGGACTTTCCACTTGAATGCCCTGCATTTCTCAATCGTGTGGCCGGGAGCCCCAGAATGAAATTCACAATGAGCATTCGCATCATACCCAGGAGGAAGAGGGTCGGGTGGAGGACCCATTTCGCGGAGTTGCACTAATTGACCAGCAAGTAATTGGGGAAGAAGCTGAGCATACGGCATTGGAACCGGATCTATACGCCTGTCAGGGTATCTTTGCCTCTGTGGACCTCTTTGACCTTGAGGCCTAGGATTCTGTTGGCGATTCTGAGGAACAGCAGCTTGTTGTTGTGGTACGAAAGGCTGTTGGGGTGCCATCCATGGTTGTGGAAGAGCAGCAGCATATGCTTGAGGGACATAAGGACCTGGAACAGCATAAGGCATCGGATAATAAGGAGGTGGAACAGCAGAATATGCAGGAGCTCGACCTTGGTCAACAGAGGCAGTGCTAGTCTCACCTTCCTTCTTCTTCACAAACCCAGAATACGGCTTCTTACCATTACCACTTGAGTTGCTAGGATTAGTAACACCTTGAATGGTACCAGCTTTGACACAGTTCTCAACCCTCTCACCAATGATGACCACATCCGAAAAGGAAGGAGAAGTATTACTAACCATGTGCTGAAGATACGGCCCTTTCAGAGTCCCCATAAACAGATCAATCAACTCGCGGTCCAAAAGAGGAGGTTGGACACGGGACGCAAGTTCACGCCACCTCTGGGCGTATTCTTTAAAAGACTCCTCAGATTTCTGTGACATATTTTGTAGCTGGGCACGGCTGGGAGCCATAGCAGTATTGTAGTGGTATTGTTTCAAGAAGGCGTCGACAAGTTGTCCCCAAGTACTGACATTAGACCTCTCAAGTTTCATGTACCATTCCAACGGGGCTCCAGTGAGACTATCCTGAAAGAAATGCATCAGCAGAGGCTCGTTCTCAGCATGAGCAGCCATCTTACGGCAGTAGGAACGAATGTGAGTCTCTGGACAGGTGACTCCCTTGTATTTATCAAAATCTGGCACTTTGAACTTCGGGGGAATAACAATCCCAGGTACCAAGCACATAGCAGCAGTGTCGAAACTCGAAGTTTTAGCAACCTCAACAGCCTTAAGGCGTTCTTCGAGAGCTTGGTACATCTTAGCAGTCTCGGTCAACTCAGCAGTAAGATCATGTTCAAGATCAATAACCTCATGGTGGTCGTCCACTACTTTCAGTGTCTCATTAATAGGAGTCTCTTTAGTTTTCACCCCTCCGTCAGCAGAATTGGTAGGAGTATCTTTGACCAAACTAGCGACGCACTTTCTGAGTTCATCCTGTCCTTGAACGACGGCATGGAGAGTCTCCATAAGTTGGGCCATTCTTTCCCCCATAACATCCATATCCCTACGGAGGGCAGCTTGATTCTGTTCAAATTGTTCCATGATTCTTTCGTTACTCCTGGTGCGGTAAGGATGTAAGAAAGTCAGCTTCGTCGTCGGGGAAGAAATCTGTTGCTGAAAAGGACCCCAATTAGTTTCTTGTGCAATAACCTGAAAAATGCAATGTGATAATGTGAATGTATGAGTGCATGTGTGCATATGATGTGTTGTGTCATTTTCAGGGTATCCAAAGTAAGATTGATAGTCAAGAACAAATAACAACGTGACGAGAGAGATATCAAGTGAAAACGGAAAGCAATTCATTTCATTCATAATAGCCCCCTAAGGCGAGTAGGTTCAGACACAAATAACAATGTTTCAATATAAAGAGCAATAGAGACCCCATCCAACAAATCTGGTGGTGATCTACAAACAAATTCAATTATCAATTCATCTCAATGTAGAACAAAGGCCCTCCTTGTCTGAAATGGGCGTCACTCCACTTCTTTGTTTCGTCAAATAGCTTCTTAGTCGTCTCCCGATCTCTTCCTTTGACAAGGCTTTGGATCACTTCATCCTTTCGGAATAACTGTGTGTCTAGATTCTTGCAGCAATCCCTAAGTTCGTCACACCCTTTGCATTCTGGGATATAGGTCTTCTCAAGTGCATTTGCTTCACTCATCATTTGGTCTCTGAGCTTGACATTCTCTTCAGCTAGTCGGGCGGTGCGGAGGTGACTTCCTTTCAGTTGGGTCTCAACTGCTATTCTCTGAGTGGTCTCTTCTTCCAGTTTCTTCTTCATGGTCCTCAACTCATACTTGGTTTCTTTCTCCAGTCGGAGCTTGTGGGCTTTCAGGTCTTCTTGATACTCTCGTCTGAGCTTCTCTTTTTCTTCCTTTATAGCCTTTTCTATAACCTTTTGAGGATCTTCAGCAGGAGCGACAACAGCTTTTCCGTCCTTTTCAGTTCTAACCCTCTTCCTGGCTTGAGAAGACTCTCCTTTGAGAGTTTTAAGTTCACGGGCCAGTTCATTCTTTGTCTGTTTAAGGAAATAGCGCTTCAAATCCATATCCCTATCTTTCTCTTTCAGTCTCAAATTGGCGACGCGGACCTGGTCAAAACGTTCCCTTGATACCATAGTTTCTGATATCTTCGGAGGTTGTGCATATAAGAGAGGGACCCTCGGGAATGGTAACAGAAGTGTCTTGACTCTCTCCTTAACCCAATCGGTATAGGGCTCCATAGCAATGGCATTCTTGGCTCCCAGAGTGGATCTCTCACCTATATGAATGTTATTCCAGGCTTTCCTGATTTCCTCAAGCGCTACAGGGTCAGCTCCCTTTTCAAAGTACACGGATTGGTAAATCTCCCTATCCGAAGGCCCACTCTTCATGGTATAACCCAACTGACGAAGAGCTAGAATTGGGTTGTAGTTAATACATCCTTTTGTCCCAATGAGCGGGACGTTACCAAAGTTTCCGCACCTAATAATGACTTCAGATATGCCTGTTCGGAATTGATACCATACGATATCGTTTGCAGTAAGTCCCATGATCCTCTGAGACCATTTCTGAGTAGAGGTAACAAACGGACCACTAGCAGGCAAGTGAGATTTGAACCATTTATATAACAGCGGCAAGCAACCTCGAATAGCCCCCCTTTTACCATGCCGAGAGTGAATAGAATAATATGTGTCAGCCAATAGGGTGGGTATTGGATTCTTGTCCATAAAAAGACATATAGCAGCCAAGTCAACAAACTTGTGAATGTTAGGAAACATCACAATTCCATAGATTAGAGCGGCCAAAATAGCATTGAAAGCCTCCCATATTCCTTTGTCGGCAAATTCTTGAGCTTTTTCAACCAGGAAACTCATGTAGAAGCCATGTGTATCACCATTCTTCTTCCAGTTATCATGAACATCTCCCAAGCTCAAATAAAGAGCGTTGGCAATGTAATCCAACCTAGGTTTCTCTGGGACACAAACAAAAGGCACTCTGTGCTGAATCTTGATGTTGAGGAGGCAAGAGTACTCTTCGAGAGTGGGGGCTAGCTGATAATCTGAAAATGTGAAACAACGGATATCTGGGTCGTAGAACTGAAGGAGAGTAGATAAGGCCCATTCGTCGACACGCGAGTACAGAAGAGATAATATGTTGCCATAGTTGCCACTGAACACTGTTTCATTATGACCAGTGACCAATTCACCCAATTGTCCCAATTGAACCATACCCTCGCGATGGAAAGTATAAGTGTGTGTGCGCCTTGTAGCTCCTTGATCGACGGTCACGTTGTTATCCATTCTTGACAGAGATTGATATTTTCTGGATACCCTGAAAAATGACATGCAAATGAGAATTAACTTTTTTCTTTTCTTTCTTTTCTCTTTTTTTTTTCTTTTTTTTCTTCTCTTTCTTTTTTTTTTTGAAATGTAAACATGCTATGATGAAAATGATGCAGATTGGGTCCCCACGACATAGAGGGACCAAGGCAATAATTCTGAGCAAGAAGATATCATAGGATCAAAGGTCCGGCATAGATCAGAGATCCAGAAGAACCATAATCATCAATAGAACCAAATAGTCACCCACAAAACCAAATAGTCACCAACGGTACCTGTCATGTATATCCCTCCCCACTCACGGGTGCAGTCTAGGTCAGGGTAGGTCAAAATGGCAACCAGCGTTATCAGTCCTCCTGAGGCACCAATGTTGTTGCATCTACATGCCAACAATGATACCCCATTTGGACCTCGACTGGGCGTGGGTCTCATGATCGCACTAGACAAGACCTGACATCTCATCGGCGTCATGACTATCCACTCTATCCTAGGTATCCTATGTGTCACTCTGGCCTGGGTATTGGGCCTTTTACCTCATAGAACATCCCACCCAACCTGCAAAACAGAACAGAAGACCCCAAGGAACACAGAATATAATCCATATGCATGATGTGCAAACAGAAATAAACATGATATGCAAGCAGAAAAATAAACATGCAAACATATATACAAGGTATAGACATAAACAAATAAACACTCAGTAAATAAACAAACAAACGCAGGCTAGGATCGACTCACTAAGGATGGACCAGCAACAGGTCTAGCAACATCCCCAGCAGAGTCGCCAGCTGTCGCACGCTCGCGAAAAAATGAACAGAGTCGCCACCAATATATTTATCCCATAAGGGAAAGGAATATCAGGAAACCTAACAAAGGAAGGAACAGGGTCTTGCGACCAGAGAATCTAGGTACGGGAGTCGGTTACGCGAGGGGAAGGTATTAGCACCCCTCACGCCCATCGTACTCGATGGTATCCACCTATGTTTGTTTCTATCTAATGGGTGTAAAACTATGTCTATGTCTATGTCTAAATGCGAAATGAATGCAAAATGTAGGGAAAAGAAGAATTGTACTCGCACGGGCCCTACCCCGCTGCCTACGTATCCTTTTCAGGAATCAGAGTTACCGTAGCTCGGCTAAAGATTTTCTGTTTGTTTTTGTGTTTTTTAATTGGGCGGAGTTAACGCTCGCGCTCTTGCATAAGGGGACAGCCTAGGATGCAATGGAGCGGAGATAACAATGCCCTTAAGAAAAGAAGAAAAAGAGAGATTGGTTTGTGTCTTTTAGGGTAATTCCATGATGACGAGAACCCACTACAAGGTCTCGCATCACTTCCTTACTTTGTGTTAAATCTTACTATTTATTAGTGTTTTTTGAAGTGTTTTTGGTTGGTGTTTTTTAAGGGGATTTAATTTGTGACTTAGATCATACCAAAAAGAGTTTTTGTTTGTTTTTGAATATTTAGAGAACACACATCGAGGCCTACGCCACAATCGTTTCTCTAAATAACGGTTAAGAAATACACCGAGGCCTCACACCTCAATCATTTCTTCTCCGCTAAGTAGGAAAGAACATACATCGGGGCCTACGCCCCAATCATTTCTTTCCTACTATGAAGTGTAGTAACGGTGTGATCTTCATCGATATTTATTAAGTATTTTAAAAGTTGAAAAGAAAAAGAATGAAAGAAGGGAACTAATTCTAAATTCTTGTCTAAATTGTCTATACAAGGGGGTTAAAATGATAAACCATACAATTATTAACAAAAACTATACATGGAATAGGTAAAGGAAAATCAATATGCGACAAATAAAATTGAGAATTGTAGCAAACAAATGATACTCACAAGCACACATACATCCATTAATTCTATACAAAAATCGGGACTAAAAATTAAATCCTAAGTCTATTAGAGAATTACTTACAAAGAAGTATTAATCAAAGGAAATTCAAATATATTGTGGAGAAACGATTTATTAAAAGGATTAAAACAATTAAGGAAGAAAATTAACAAAAATCATGACAATTATGTACACACTCTAAAATACCTAAAAATATCTAAACAAATTTTTTATGCATTTTATTATTTGGATTAAGATTGGAATTATGAGTTAGTAAAAGCAAAACAAAATTAAAATGAAAACTAAACTGCCAGGGGGGTGTTGAAGTAATTTCTGAATGAACTAAAAAATCAGTTAAAGCAAAATAAGGACTGAACATGGGGGTGGAAACAGCATCGGCGCCCAGGGCCCAGTTTGGAGTGTGGTAGTGCATTAGTGAAGCCTAGGTGTGGTTCAGAAACAATGAGGGCCCAAACTCGCCTGGCCCAATCACTACACACCATTCCAATTCATCTTTGTTTCATTACTTTTATTCAGAATTCAATACATGGTTTTTTTGTGGCCTTTGAACGTGACATACAAGAGAGCTACTATATATCAATTGGTGCACCAATTTTAAGTCACTAAAAACAAAAATAACACCAACAGCTAATCACAGGCTAACACGTCACACACCAATGATTATAGTAAAACAAAATCAACCAAGTAAATGGGGACGGGAACCAATGATGGAACGCCACGTACACCACCGGCGCCATCCCCCTACAACACCATGCACAGACGCCGGAACACCAACTCCGGTCGTCTTCTTCGCCCATCACCACCACCGGAGTTCATAAAAACTCCAGAAATTCAAGAGACCACCATTGTCTGGCTCGATTTTCTTCCCTGATTATAGATCCAACCTTAGTTTTCTCTGAATCACTCTCTAACTTTGAAACCGAGAATGCTTTCGAAACCCTAACATTCAAGATCTTCACTGAGTCTCGTTTCGAATTCAAATTTAAACTCATACACGTTCAGAAAGCTTAAGCATATGATCTAAACATGTAAACCATGTTCATAATAAAATCAATCTCAAGAATCCGTAAACGGTGCACACATACGAAGAGAGCCAGCTCAGATATTTGCAGATGCATATGTTGGCATTAAGATGCTAAAGAAGATTCGAACACTTACCTGTTGACAAATTTCGAATCAAGCCGTGAAGAAAACTCCACGATTCTTTCACCACTTGAATGAGACGAAGACGATGCTTGAGGTATGCTGAACTCAGAGATTCACGTACGTTGAAGGCGGACTCGAATCTTGCTCAGAAAATCAATGGTTGGTGATGGTGAGCACGGAACTTGAAAGA
Source organism: Vicia villosa (assembly GCF_029867415.1). Taxonomy (NCBI): domain Eukaryota; kingdom Viridiplantae; phylum Streptophyta; class Magnoliopsida; order Fabales; family Fabaceae; genus Vicia; species Vicia villosa. The sequence continues at coordinate 373,349 of NW_026705210.1, read as the reverse complement.
GAATCCATAGTTGTTGAGTTTGTTGTGGAGTTGAGCTCGTGAATGAAGATACTATGGTGGTTATGGAGGTTTTGTGGTGGTGGTTGAGGGAGGAAGAGCAATGGAGGTTGATGGTTGAGTTTGTTAGAGTTTGTTACAGGATGTAACAAACTTTTTTTCTGATGTGAGTGATGGAAGAGAGAAAGGAATCCGAGGGTGAAGAGAATGAGTTTGAGAAATGAGAAAGAGTGTGAGTGCGAGAGAGTGAAAAATGAGTGTGTGTTTTGTATTTATAAAGTAAGTGTGAAAGGAATGAAGGGGTTTCTATGAGTGTGGGACTTGAAGCGTAGCCTTAGTGAGCAAGGGTGGTCATTTGTAGCATGGTCTTTCTTCTTCTTTCATGCATGCAGCATTTTGCATGGTTGTTTAGAGCAATAGGCATATGCTCCTACTACCACAAATATGTCATGGTGCAACATGATTGGTGTTAATCAACTCTTGAAATAGTGATTGTGAATGCATGATAAGTGACCTTAAAAATGCCTTGGTAGTGACTGAACTTTTGTGGAAAAGCCATTTGTAACCGGCTCAAAATTTCTTTAAATGCTGGAAACTCAAGAGCTTTGAATCCCATATCTTTTCCTTCATATATCTTTTGATTCACAACTCCTTTGGAGAAATTCCCAACTACAAACTTAAAGTGTGCTATGATATAAGCAACTTTGGTGTTTGGGGAACATTGATTTGAGGGCTGGAACCTATTCAAAAAAGCACTGGAACTTGGTCCTTCCCCAATGGACTCGCCTACATGCGTGCCCTAGTCAAGGAACCTATTCACAACCAGTTTCGAGAAGCTGACTTTGGGACCTTGTATCTTTCCAATCACGCAGCCAAAATCAATGATCTTTGGCTCCTCAAATAGGAGGCATGGAGTAGAACACATTGATGTTTGGATTAGATTTAGAATATGCTTGTAACTCTTTCAAATTGAACATAGAAATTGCCCAACACGTGTTTGATGGAATGCTGCGCGCGTGCCCTGAGATTGTGCCCAGCCAGATCCGTAGTTTCAACATCGCGAGGGCGAGACTTTGGAGCTTCATAGAGCATTCAATATCCACTCAATTGACTTGATTCTTGGTTAATTGTGTAGAGGACATGGAGAGGGAGATATGAATACCATGTTTGGATACGAAAAGTTCTTTTAATGCTCTAAAACTGGAGTCATATATGGCACACCATCTGTTTGTCAAATTGTTTGCGTGTGCCCAGAAACTTGCCCAGCAACTTGTCTTGAACCAAGTGTGTTTCTTCAAACTTCTCTCTTTTGTATCTTTTAAAACATGCTTCAAATTGCAAAACACTCAACTACAAAGTTGTTCATCTCCATGAGATGAACAATATTGATGTTGAACATTTTCTGAAATAATGCCTTCTGACGCGTGTAAGCTGATGGTGAAGTTGATTGCTCATTAGACTTTTTAAGAACAAAAAAATTTCTAAGTATGAGAACTTTCCATTTCTAGCCACTTTTCTATTTTTGGCAATTCTTGTCGAACTCTCTATTTTATTCATTCCTCGACTTTTCTTGATTAATTTTCCACCAAAAGTCAATATTTGAATAATTTTCCCGATTTTGACCCAAAAGTCAACTGTTCCGATTTTCCGACTATTAATGAAATTCCCGATTAAATCTCTTCCACTCACATCCAGTCAAACAAGCACATCCACACAGTCAGTATGAGGAGTTTTCCACACATAGAAGCCACTTCTGATTAAATGTTGACCAGAAAGTCAACTGGTTGACCTTGGTCAAAGAAACCCTGATTTAAAGAACCAGATGGTTTGCAAGCTTGTACCCTCTAATCAATGCCCTGATTTGAAGCAGAGAGACACCCCAATCCAGGAGGACTTCAATGAACATAGAGCCACGTAATTCTCTGATCAAACTTCTTTGCAACAGAGCTTTATCTTGCTAGCCCTTGAATAGCACCTATGATATGAATGCATGAGTGTGAGTTATGACCTAAGCGATGTATGTACATGAATGCAAAACCCAAGCCAGTTAGAAGTTAAAGGGTAGGACAAATTTGGGGTATGACAAGTACCATTCGAGTTGTGTACCCGACAGACTTTCTTGGAAGAAGTGAATCCACAATTTGTTATCTGTTGTATGAGGTTGTATCTTCCTCACATAGGATCTCAGATGTAGTTTCGGGCAAGAAACTCCATCATATTTTGCAAAGATAGGAACTTTGAATTTTGGAGGGATAACAACATCCGAGATGAGCCCCAGATCATTGAAATCTAAACCAGGTACTTTTTGTATCTCCATAGCTTTCATACGGTCTTCCAGCTGTTGGTATTTTTCATCATCCGGTTCGTCCCTAGAATGATCATCTTCTTCGTTTGAAGAGAGAGGGTTTAGCAGAACCCTGGTTGCTTTGATTGTCTTCTTGTTCATCATCACCGACTGTTTCAGGGATCGGTGGCTTTTTGAACTTTTTGACTGGGATTTTGATCTTCCTTTTCAGGTGACTCAAGCCTCCAGATCCTTTGGGCTTCTTTTTCTTCTTGATTATCAGGGCTTTCAGTTCTTGTTGCCCCTTTGCCAGTTCCAGAATTGCCACTTGAACTTGGGCATTCTGTGCTTCGAGATTCTTGATGCTCATTTCAGATTCCATCTCTTTTGACTGAAATAAACAGCGAGAAGATGAGAAATCCGTCATGTGAACCTGTTATGCAATGTGTATGACTGGATGCTATGTGTATGCAATGTATGAAATGTATATGCAATGCATGAAGTGAAATGTGTGTGCAATGTTTCAAGGATCTTAGAGTTTAGATTTGTTAAAGAAGAAACAAATGTTAGTTAATCAATTTATTTCTTTATTTTTTTTTTTTGCTTCTTTTTTCTTTGCCTCATTTGGGCTTACAAGACAGAAATAAAATAAATGATCCTTCAGGTCTCCCGCGGACGCTTTCTCTTTGCCCCTAGGAATGTGTTGATCTGCTGTTCTTCTTGAAGTTGTCCGGTGAGCTCCAATATCCTTCTTTCATAGTCTTGACAGTATGCTTTGAAGGTGTCTCTTTCCTCTTTGAGTTGAACCCAAGATTTTTGCAACTCTTCTAGGTCAGTTGGCATATCCGGGTGTAGAATAACTTGAGGTTCATATCCTTCGACCTCTGGTTCAATAGTCACAGGTAGAACAGCGGGATATGGCATAAGGAGTTTCTGAGCATGAGTGCGGACCCATCTGAGGTAAGGTTCCATAGGAATAGAATTCCATTGCCCCAAAGTTTTGCTTTCTATTCTATAGACACTGTCCCATGCATGTATGAACCTTCGTCGGTGTCTATGAGAATCATTCTCGTAATCAAACACAATGCCATGGATAATCATGTCATGAGGACCGTTGCTCCTTGCATATCCGAATTGGCGTAGAGCTAAAGAGGGATTGTAAGTGATGCCTCCTTTGATGCCAAGGAGTGGCACATTAGGGTACTCTCCACAATGATCAATGATAGTAATGTCTCTTTGAAAGAAGTTGTTCCACCGGATATCTGAATGAGACAAAGACATAATCCTGCGAGACCATTGCATTCTTTGTTCATTTCTCAACACTGATCGGGGAAGATGAAATGTAAACCACCTAGCCAGTAGTGGTATACAGCACATGAGAGTTCCTCGTTACTTCATGGTACGAGTGTGTAGAGAATGTAGAATGTCTCCCAGTAATGTTGGTACCGGGTTACGGGTTAGGAAAAGGTTGATGATGTGTACACTTATGAACTGGTCGGGATTTGGGAATAAAACCAACCCATAGATCAAAAGGGCCATAACCTCCTCAAAAGCTGGATAACTTTTGTTTTCTAGCAGTAGTCGAGCCTTTTCCAATAAGAACTTGGTAAGCAAACCCTTAACTCCACTCTTTGTTTCCCAATTGGACTCGATTTCTGATTTTCGCAGATGTAAAGTAGCAGCAATGACTTCAGGCTTCGGAATCCTTTCTAAACCAGTGAAAGGTAATTGATTTCGAACAGGCAATCCCATTAGTTCAGAGAATTCTTCCAAAGTGGGTACCAACTGGTAATCAGGAAAGGTAAAGCAATGATGTTCGGGGTCAAAGAACTGGAACAGGACCCGTATCATGTCTTCTTCAAATTTTGAGGTAACCAAATGGAGTAGGTGACCATGCCTTTCGGTGAATTGAACATTCCTGGGGAATTCTGACACTAAGTCTTTTAGTTCAGATGGTACCGTTGAGATGTTGATTCGGATGTAATCTTTGGTGGCGGGAGCCATTACCTGCAAAAACAAAGGTAAACTCTTTGATCCTTGAAGTGTTTGGTGCAAAAAATGATATGCTTATGATGCAAACATGTGGCACACAAAGACAAATCAAACAATAGCCTTAGGTTTAAAGGCTTGCATGGAGCTGATAGGTGATACCCTCCCCACTGAAGCTGAGTTGGTTAAAACCTGTCCTAGAATAGTATTCGGGTTCTATGATCCTTGGAAGTAACATCTTAATGCGGCGCTCGAGCGGCCGATCAAAATATTCCTCGAGGATAACTAACTTCGATCAATTTCAAAGCTAGCCACTTAATAGGCCACAAGTCAAGTTCAACTAAAAAGGTTCTAAGACAAATTAGTGTTTAATGACATTTCGGAAGCCTAATATACTCCTTGATCGTTTTCAAGGGACATCAGTATAAACCAAAGTATCGCACTAACGATGACTACCAGATCAACCGTATCGGTACATGCCGTACAGTTTCCTTGGTCTATTGTCATATACTTAAGGTATCTCGAGATTCGGGTTAGAATCTTTCACACAAGCAAAATACCCAAACAAACCTTTGAAAAATAGAGCAATCAAGTCAAACAATTGAAAACATCGACCTATTCTCTTAAGGTAACCCCTTTTGAAAACATTTTGTTTTTTGAAAGTATCTCCCCAACAGAGTCGCCAGTTCTGTGGACCTCCGTTTTTTATCCCGGGCCATACCTCTGTTCTGGAGAGATACGTGAACTGACTCTTTTTTATCGCTTAATGCTTTCGCATTTTGAAAATTCACAGAGTCGCCACCGACCTTTTATTTTATCCAATTAAGGAAAGGTTTATAAAAGAAACAGAAAAAAGACCTTTAAGAAATTCTGGGTAAGGGGGTAGGTTATACAAAGGGAAGGTGTTAGCACCCTTTGTATCCATGGTTATCCATGGGCTCTTAAGTTTGCTTAGCTCACTTGTTTTTCGATCACTTTTCAATTGCTTTAGAATGCTCATATGTGGTTTCAAATACTTTTGTAAATTGAATTTTGTAATGATCCGTGTGTGGATGTATACAAAATGCTTGTTTATCTTTCGAAAGATGTTTTGAAAAGAACGTTAACTTTGTAATAATCCGTGTTTGGATGTATACAAAGTATTGTCTTTTTGGAAAGTTTTGTTTTGAAAAACAACAGTGTATGAGAATTTTGTTTGTTTTGATTTGAGCAAGCAAACTAGGAGGTCTACCCTGAGTTGTAAGGTCTTTATCCTATTCCCTTTAAAAATCTATCCTTTCACCGGATATAAACGCAAGGTTCGATTTTATACTCAAAATAGTAGAATTTTGACTTTGATTTTGAAAAGAATGAGAAGGGATTACCTTAAGAGGTGCAAGTGTGATTGTGTTTGTATTCAGATATTTTATCTTTGAAGTTAGTGATCTAACGGTTCAATTTTATCTTTGACATACACGCAGTTTATATTTGCTGGAAATTAAAATGCGGAAATGTAAAGTGCGGAAAGTAAATCTACGCTATTACATCGATTGTGCAGGAAATGTAAACTAGCCTATTTACATGAATTTGACATCCTATACATTTATCTAGGAATTTAAATTGCAAGAAAAATAAAAGGCATGTTTTTGGATTTTGTTTATGATTGATTTTAATTATAATTAATGCATGATTAATTAAATTAAAATGAAGAAAAAAGATGAAAATAGATTTAAACCTAGAATTAAGTTTAAAATATGTACAAAATATTTGTCAATTAATTTTAAAACAAAACTAATTTTTTTTGGAATTTTTGGAATGGATTTGAAATTGATTTAAGTTAATTTAAACATAATTATGCAAATAATTACATAAATAATTAAAACTTAAAGAGAAAATTATTCAAAATATGTACAAAATTAGTTTATAATATATAAACAATAGTTAATATAAAGAACAATTTTTTTTATGATTTTTTGATTGGTTAGAATAATTAAAAAGCAAATATATAAATATATAATAATTAATTATACAAAATATTGAAATTATGAAGAAAAATAAAAAAATTTTATTTCAGAAAATAATATATTATTTTAGAAGTCTAAAAATATTTTTTGTGTATTTTTTGGATTTTTAAAACTATTTTTAATTAATTTTGTAAAGGAAATTAAAATAAAATAGAAAATAAAAGGATACATGATCATGTGTGGTATGCATGTGAGTCCATGGTATGGATTGCTTGATCTGCTGCGTTGGATGAGCCATTAAATGAGATCAGATGGCCCAGATGGTGAGGGAACATCACTTATGACGCGCCTGCAAACACTGAAACCAAGGGTTATATTTAAAAAAAAACGCGCGCGTCAGAACCAATAGGGGGGTGACACGTCTTCGTCTTCAACCTCCAGACAAGACTTTTAATAGCGCTTTTATGAGAAAAGCGCTGTAATTGGTACTTCCTAAACCTGCAAAATAGCGAATAGGGTCAAACGTAAAAATAAATTTGGCGCGACCTATCCATTTGATTCGTCTGATCCATACGAACTCAATGGTACCACTTAGAACCTCTAATTTTTCCTATTTCAGAAAGCCCTAATTTTGAGATTATGAACCCTAGAATGGTAACTTCGTGTGTAAGCGTCTAAAACTCAATTAAAGTTCCAGAAATGATCTACACACCACACCAAGTTCAAATATATGTCTACATCGTGCTAGATATGCGTGTGTTATGAGCTATGAGTCAATTTTAGTTTGAACAAATCGTGACCTGTAGTGCTTGATTCAATGAGTTTCAAAGCTTGCAAATGATCTGGATAGGTTCAGTGAAGTTCAAGGAACGTGTTTGAGTGTTTATTTTGTATTGAAACTAGCTTAAACTTAGAATTCGAATTTCAAAATTCTTTGAATATTTTAAGATGTTACAAGTGTGTTACAAGCAAGAGTTTGATTCTGAATTCTGTCCTCCTTTGTTACTGAAATATTCTAGCCTATTTATAAGCCAAGATGTGCTTAAATTCTAAGCTAGAAGCATTGATTGGCTTTGTGGAATTTTTGACTTTTCAAGCTTAAAATTTAAGCAAACATTGCTTGATCTTTCCACACCTCTTGCCCTAGGTCTTCCTTGCTGCATAATTAAGTCACATGTGGAGGCTTTAGCTTAGAAAATAAGCTATGCTTTATCCTTCCTTTATTTCTTTTTTAATTTAATCTTAAATGATAAAATTAAATCAAAAATGGAGAAAAAAATGTTATGGGCTTGGTCTTGGTCGTGGGAGGCCCATAATATTATGGTAATGATGTTTGAACCATGAAAACTTGGCCCCATTTGGAAAAAATGCATTTTTGAGAAATGTTGGTTTTATGCATTTTCCAAAATTTAGCCAACTTCAACAAGGTGTAAATCCCTCAATTTTTGTCATATGAAGGAGTTCTTGCACTTTTTGGAAACCTCAAAGAGTCCTCTAACCAATGTTTTTGTCTCATGTCAAAATGATTTTTGATGCTCCTTGTGTGTCCTTTTGAAAAAAGTGTCTTTTTGTTGACTTTGAAAATGACCTGTAATGTCTTTGGTCATATTTTTCAAATGGTGAATGCAATGACCATGGGATCAATTGCATTTGAAAGATAATTGAATTTCCTTCAAAATGAGCTTTGGTTTGAATTTTTTGGATGAAGGATGAGGGAGTTATGACCAGTCAAAGTTGAGTTGACTTTTCTGGCAAAAACCCTAATTTTGAATCTTAGGGTTTTGTTGATTTTTGATCTTTCCTTGATGAATTATGATCATCCAATGATCAAATGATGAATCCTTTGACAAAATATGGACTTTGACAAAAAATTTCATTCTTGACTGTCTGTTGACTTTTTGGTCAAACGGGTCGTCTGTTGACTGTTTGAGCTGCTGACGGTGCGTCTGAGTGAATTGAAGTTTGAAAATTTGTATGATGGTACTTTGAGATATATGGATGTGCATGGAATCCATTTGAGGTCTCAAAAACTTGTTGCTCCGTAAAAACAAGAAAAACCCTGATTAGGGACTGTTTGTATAAGAGACAGTTAAGCGTACCTGATTTTTGTGCAATGCTGAGTTTCTGCTAATCGCGTGATATTCAGAAGACTTCTAGCACAAAAATCTTGGAATTTTGAATTGTGAAAGATTGATTTGATTGATGGTACAAAACACTGAGAATTGTACTGCCAGCAGTTTGGCTGTCAACTGACTGTTCAGGTATTGACGTAGCAGTTAGAGTGAAAAATCAACAGTCAAAGTTAATTTTCTTTTTTGTTGTTTTTGTTTTTGTTTTATGTGAAAAATGAAAGTTTATTTACATGACTTGTTAAAAAAACATAGACATAATAAATAACTAATATACTGTTACCAGTACAGTCTGAGTTTCCTGATTCTGCGCCTGCAAAAAGATTTTAACTCTGTACCAATTGTGTCAGTACTATTTATCTGTAAATAAATAAATAGCATGTGTGAAGTAATAAACAGTATTTGGCGTTTGCGTAAGAATAAATTCAACTGCAAGCCAAATTACTGTATAAGAAAAATTCTAAAAACTAAGTATTTCATATGTCAGGATATTTGTTGAAATAAAAATCCATGATTATATGAGACTCTTAATTTTCAGATTGGAGTTTTCTTGAAAAAAGATGCGGGCAAATTTTGGGGTATAACAGTTGCCCCTATTCAATCTTCTTAAACCTGAAGAGATTGTCTGAAATCTGAAGGTAGAAGATGATTGAATATTTAGATGCCCTGAAAATTTGCACTTACCTTGATCAGAAGAGATGTTGGAAGTTGCATTTGAATGTCGTCTGCGAAACGTTGTTGGCAGATTGAAACATTACCTGAGATGGGCTTTCAGATGCCACCTGGTAAATGTGTTGATGGTTTGTTCATCAGAATGAATCCATTGATTATATCTTGATGAAGGATTTGAAAGTCTTTGTGTTGACTGTTTCGGAACCGTCCAAGGTTACCGCTTTAAGTCTAGGAGGATGATTGCTACGGAACTTGTCCAAAGTTTTTTCTGCTTTAGATTTTGAAAGTTGATCATTGTGGAACCGTCTGAGGTATCAACTTTAGATCTTTGATGGCAGATCGTTCTGGAACCGTCTGAGGTATCGCTTTAGATCTTTGATGCTAGATCGTTCTGGAACCGTCTGAGGTATCGCTTTAGATCTTTGATGCTAGATCGTTCTGGAACCGTATGAGGTATCGCTTTAGATCTGCAATGTTAGATCGTTCTGGAACCGTCTGAGGTATCGCTTTAGATCTGCAATGTTAGATCGTTCTGGAACCGTCTGAGGTATCAACTTTAGATCTGCGATGTTAGATCGTTCTGGAACCGTCTGAGGTATCAACTTTAGATCTGCAATGTTAGATCGTTCTGGAACCGTCTAAGGTGTCGCTTTAGATCTTTGATGCTAGATCGTTCTGGAACCGTCTGAGGTATCGGTTTAGATCTGTGATGCTAGATCGTTCTGGAACCGTCTGAGGTATCGCTTTAGATCTTTGATGCTAGATCGTTCTGGAACCGTCTGAGGTATCGCTTTAGATCTGCAATGTTAGATCGTTCTGGAACCGTCTGAGGTATCGCTTTAGATCTGCAATGTCTGATCGTTGTGGAACCGTCTGGGGTATCGCTTTAGATCTTTGATAGCAGATCGTTCTGGAACCGTCTGAGGTATCGCTTTAGATCTGCAATGTTAGATCGTTCTGGAACCGTCTGAGGTATCGCTTTAGATCTGCAATGTTAGATCGTTCTGGAACCGTCTGAGGTATCGCTTTTGATCTGTGATGTCTGTTTTTGAGTTGGTAAGTGATCAGAATGAATCTTCGGCTTGATTATATCTGAGAGAACCGTTCATGGAATTCAGGTGAACACTTCATGTGATTGAGAATATCTTTGTTGAAGATATTCGTCTACCTGAAAAATCAAGTTAGTGATATGCAATGTTTATGATGCATGTAATGTGAGATATTCCCGGAGAAATATGCATGTGATGTTGTGTATGAACATGCGTATGAAAATGCGCATGATGCATGATGTATGATGTATGAATATGATGTATGAATGTGAATATGTGATGTATGAATGTGAGATGTATGAATATGAATGTGAATGTGAATGTGTGATGTATGAATATGAATGTGAATGTGAATGTGTGATGTATGAATGTGAGATGTCAAGCTTCTATTTGGGAAAATAAATTTCCGCCAGTCATCTGGATATGACTATATTGTGATCGTTGATGATCTTTTGTCTTGTTTGAGTACCCTCGGCTGGGGAAATTCTTTGAGAACCACGGTACTCTATTGAATGACCTTTGACTATCACTTGGGAATGAAAGGTAGCTGAAAGTTCTGATGCCCTTTCAAATGGGAATGAGGAAGATGCATAATCCTCCGATGCACTATCTGACCAAGTCCGGGTGCGGGGATCACACCTTCTGAAGATAGTAATCTGGAACAACCCTGCTGGGGGATAAGACTTCTTTTGAAGAGAAAATCTTTTTGAGGAATTTGCTGAGAAATGTGTTTCTCTTGGGGATTTTCTTCTGATGGAATGATGTCCAGATAATTGGGACATTTCCTGAATGCTATTCCTGTTTTTCCTGGTAAACATCAATCATATTCAAATGCACATGTTCATTCAAAATTATCATTGGGACGTTTACGTATTTAAAACAGAAAAAGTGAAAATGGTGATTTTTGAGCCTAAGCTGCATTGATTTTTGAAAAAGAGCCATGATAGGCTGATTAGCACAGGGAGACAACAATCCTAGAAGTAGGAAATTGTCAGAAAGTTTTGGAAAATATTTATAAAGATAAATAGCTATGTGAAAATGATCCAGTCAAGTTTCAACTCTGCTATTGCCAATCTGTCTTCGAGCATCTCATCCCTCACTTGTTGGAAGAAAGTGATTGGACTGATCGGTGTCTTTAAGATGTTGAATCTTGATGGTGAGTAGGCAGCTGAACGGAACATAGTTGTATGCTTCATTCCCTAACTTTTTCCTAGGCTGCCTTTTCAGGTTTTCAGCCTACCGGGATAGTATTTGTTTAGTCTCTAATTTTTGCCTGGACCGCCCTTTCGGGTTTTCAATCCACCGAGACGCTCATTTTTTTGCCTAAGTTGCCCTTTCAGGTTTTCAACTTAGCGAGCTGTTTTTTTCTTTTTAAGCGAAGTATTTTTGACTATGTCAGCATTCACAGGGTGTGGGAAATCCTCGCCATCCATGGTGGTAAGCAACATGGCTCCGCCGGAGAATATTTTCTTGATTATGAATGGTCCCTCGTAGGTGGGAGTCCATTTGCCTCTGGGGTCACCTTGTGGTAAGATGATGCGTTTGACAACCAAGCCACCAGTTTGGTATGCTTGACTTTTGACTTTTTTGTTGAAGGCTTTGATCATACGCTTTTGGTATAGCTGACCATGACAAATAGCTGCGAGCCTTTTCTCATCAATCAAGTTTATCTGGTCCAACCGTGTTTGAATCCAATCGTCTTCGTCTAGATTGGCTTCTTTCATAATCCTTAGGGAAGGAATCTGAATTTCAATTGGAAGAACTGCCTCCATACCATAGACTAAGGAGAATGGAGTTGCCCCTGTTGAAGTACGCGCAGATGTGCGATAACCATGAAGAGCAAAAGGTAACATCTCATGCCAGTCTTTGTAGGTTACTGTCATTTTTTGTATGATTTTCTTGATGTTCTTGTTGGCAGCTTCCACCGCGCCGTTCATCTTTGGTCGATATGGAGAAGAATTATGATGTTTGATCTTGAACTGTGTGCAAAGTTCAGTAATCATTCTGTTGTTTAGATTTGTGCCATTGTCCGTGATAATCCGTTCAGGGATGCCGTACCGACAAATGAGATTGTATTTGATGAACCGGGCCACCACATTCTTAGTAACAGAAGCAAATGAAGCTGCTTCTACCCACTTTGTGAAGTAGTCAATAGCGACCAGGATAAAACGATGTCCGTTGGAGGCAGTAGGTTTGATTTCTCCAATTATATCAATACCCCACATTGCAAAAGGCCAAGGAGCCGTCAGGACACTTAATGGAACTGGAGGTACATGTACTTTGTCAGCGTATATCTGGCATTTGTGACATGTTCGGGAGTGATGATGGCAGTCTGTTTCCATGGTAGACCAGTAATAACCTGCTCTCAGGATCTTTTTAGCCATTGTATGTCCACTAGAATGAGTACCGAAGGTACCATTGTGTATTTCTTCCATGATCTGTTCTGCTTCCTTCTTGTTTACACAGCGAAGTAAAGTCGAGTCATGGTTGCGTTTGTATAAGGTTCCATTGCTTAGAAAGAATTTGGCAGCAAACCTCCTTAGAAACTTTCTGTCATTAATGGATGCCCCTTCAGGGTACTCCTGAGCTTCGAGATATCTTTTTACTTCATGGAACCATGGTTTTTCCTCGGTTCCTTCGGTATCGATCTCATTGCAATAGGATGGTTCATCTTGCCTGTAAATGGAGATCATAGGCGCCTCGTTGTCCCACCTGACTTTGAACATGGATGACATGGTAGCTAAAGCATCAGCTAGTTGATTTTCCTCGCGTGGGATGTGTTCGAAAGTGATTTCTTCGAAGTAAAGAATCAAACTCAGCACATATTCTTTGTAAGGAATTAGATTCGGGTGCTTCGTGTCCCATTCCCCTTTGACTTGGTAGATTACCAAGGCCGAGTCTCCGTAGACTTCCAGGAATTTGATTCTTAGATCGATGGCAGCTTTAAGACCCAGAATACAGGCTTCGTATTCGGCTATATTGTTAGTGCAATTGAAGCATAATCTGGCAGTGAATGGTGTATAACCTCCTGCGGGGGAAATGATCACAGCTCCGATGCCATTGCCAAGTGCATTAGAAGCTCCGTCAAAAACCATAGTCCACCGGGATCCTGGCTTGGGTCCTTCTTCTGGTCCTGGTTGTTTGTAGTCATTGACTAGCATAATGTCTTCGTCTGGGAAGTCAAAGTTCAATGCTTGATAATCATCCACTGCTTGATGAGCCAGATGATCAGCTACCACACTTCCTTTGATTGCTTTTTGTGAAGTGTATTGAATGTCATATTCTGTTAAGATCATTTGCCATCTCGCTATTCTTCCAGAGAGAGCAGGTTTTTCGAACACGTATTTGATGGGATCCATCTTGGAGATTAGGAAAGTGGTGTGATTTAGCATGTACTGTCTTAGTCGGCGAGCTGCCCAAGCTAAGGCACAACAAGTTTTTTCGAGTAGTGAGTATCTTGTTTCACAATCGGTAAACTTTTTGCTAAGATAGTAGATTGCGTGCTCCTTTCGGCCGGATTCGTCATGTTGTCCTAGTACACACCCCATTGAGTCTTCTAACACAGTTAGGTACATTATCAGAGGTCTGCCTTCCACGGGTGGCAACAAGATTGGAGGTTTTTGGAGATATTCTTTGATTTTGTCAAAGGCTAACTGGCATTTGTCATTCCACCTTTCCACTTGATCTTTCTTCAACAGTTTGAAGATCGGCACACAAGTAGTAGTCATGTGGGCAATAAATCGGGCGATGTAATTTAGACGTCCCAAGAATCCTCTGACTTGTTTTTCAGTACGAGGTATAGGCATTTCTTGAATGGCTTTAACCTTGGCGGGATCAACCTCAATACCTTTGCTGCTGACGATGAAACCTAAGAGTTTGCCGGATCTCACTCCAAAGGTACACTTATTTGGGTTCAGTCGCAACTTGTATTTCTTGAGTCTGTCAAACAACTTGTGTAAATGACCCAGATGTTCTTCCTCGGTGTTGGATTTTGCAATCATGTCATCGACATACACCTCTATTTCTTGATGAATCATATCATGAAATAGCGCTACCATTGCACGTTGATAGGTTGCTCCTGCGTTTTTCAGACCAAAGGGCATTACTTTGTAACAAAAGGTTCCCCAGGGTGTTGTGAAGGTTGTTTTTTCCATGTCTTCGGGTGCCATCTTGATTTGATTGTACCCTGAGAATCCGTCCATAAAGGAGAATACCTTGCATTGTGCGGTATTGTCAACCAGTACATTGATGTGTGGTAAAGGGAAATCATCTTTGGGGCTTGCCCGGTTCAGATCTTTGTAGTCCACGCACATTCTGACTTTCCCGTCTTTTTTAGGTACAGGCACGATGTTAGCTATCCAAGGAGGATAACTTACAACTTTTAGGAATCCGGCATTGAACTGTTTTTCAACCTCGTCTTTGATCTTTTTTGACATATCAGGCCTACTCCTTCGTAATTTCTGTTTGACTGGAATGCTACCTTCTTTGATTGGCAGGCGATGAACTACAATGTCCGTGTCAAGGCCTGGCATATCTTCATAGGACCAGGCGAATATCTCGACGTAGTCTCGCAGCATTTGAATCAGTCTTTGCTTGATGCTGTGTTCTAAATCAGCCCCTATTTTGACTTCTTTCTTTTCTTCGTTGCTGCCCAAGTTGATGACCTCAATTGGCTCCTCGTGAGGCTGTATGGCCTTGTCTTCTTGTTCTAGCAGCCTTGCAAATTCTCTTGGCACTTCACAATCTTCCTCAATTTCGTCCTCAGTTTGGTAGATCGGACTTTCAAAGTCATGACGGGCAATAGCAGAATCGTTGTTGACTGGATCCAGAGTGTATGTGAATCTGCATGTTAGTTATGTGAGTGTGTGTGAAGAAAAAACATAGCTATTTGAAAGCGAAGAAAGAAAGAAAAAGGATCATAAAATTTAAATATGCAAGCGTCCCATGATTTTATTGAATGCGCATGATCATGATATGATAAGCCCTTATAGAAGGACCAGTGTGCTAAGGCACACGGCTTTCAAGCTCATGGTTCGATTGTTCAGGAACCATTTTTATCTTTGCACAATATACACAAAGAAAACAGGAAATGGCATTTACTCCTGGTCAAAGGAGATCACATCCTCAGCTTTCCAGTTGTTCAATCCACTTTTGTGAGCAGGGAGTATCCAGCTGTTCCAGTTGCAGTTGTCTTCTTCATCTTCCACAGCATTGATTTCATTAGTGGGAAAATGAGCCGGTGATCCTTCGGGATAAGGGATATACTCTGCTGGATACGAGAGCCCAGACTGAGATATCTCTGTTGGCTGAGCGAGATGCTCGATAAGGCCGTCCCATGAAGTCGGGATGATGCTTTGAATAGAGACTTGTGCATCCTGATGAGGAGTGTATTCTGACAGAAAGCAACCCTCGTTATTTGGTATTTCCCTGGCTTCTTCGAAAGCGAAATTGTCATCGTAATGTTCATCCCATCCAGTTGGGACAATGTCCTTCATAGCAATTTGTGAGCTTGGAGGAGCGGAATATTTCACCATATAGTCATATCTGCCGCTGGGTTCTCCTAGCGTGTCCCATACTTCTTTGGGTGTATTTTGATATTGCTCAGTGACGGGACTTGTGAAACTTTTGTCATTTTCAATTTGATCACCCCATCCAGTCGGGGTAATGTCTTCCATAGCAATATAAGAATTCTGAGGTGCGGCATACTGATAGTTATACCCGCCATTTGGTTCTCCCACAGCATCCCACATTCCAATGGAAATGGGTGGAATCTCATCTGGATATGGCTGAATGATATGGTTCAAGAACACTCCTTCATCTTCAATAGCGTTTACTTCTTGGCTGACGAAGTGTGACATTAATCCTCTAGAACGAGGACCTTGATCATTCTTTTGATTTTCGCTATCATAGCCCAGGCCTAGCTTGTCAGACTTGTAGGGTATATCGGGAAGCTGTCCCCATACTGTGCAATCACCCTGTTCAATCATGGCTTTGGCATCTTTGAGAGAAGCCATAGTTGTATTTGGAGTAGCAGGAATATGCTTGGTGGTAGAGACATCTGGGGAGACCACCTCAAATGATTGGCATGGAGTTTTGATGAATTCGTCCTCCAACTCAACATATTTGGAATTGCTCAGGTGACTAACCACATATTCCTCTTCGCCATAGACTGTGACAATCTTTCCTTTTACTGGATATTTTAACTTCTGATGCAGGGTAGAAGTTACAACGTTTGCCCCATGTATCCAAGGGCGTCCAAGTAAACAGGAGTATGCTGGGTGAATTTCCATTACGTAAAAGATAGAATCAAAGATCTGAGAACCCACTCTGATTGGGAGATTCACTTTTCCGTATACCGTTCTGGTTGACCCGTCAAAGGCTCTTACCACAACATCACTTGGTTGTAACACAATTCCTTCGAAGTCAAGCTTTTCTAGTACTGTTTTCGGTAACACGTTCAAAGAAGAACCGTTATCTACTAGCACATGAGATAGAGTGGTGCCATTACATTCAATGGAGATATGTAAGGCTTTGTTGTGATTTTTTCCAGCAGGGGTTAGATCCACATCGGAGAAACCGAGACCATTGCTCACGGTTAGATTGGCAACACAATTCTCAAATTGGTCGACTGAGATCTCTTGAGGCACATGCGCAGCTTTGAGGAACTTCATCAGAGCTTTGGCATGAGCTTCTGAATATTTTAGAAGAGATAGCATTGAGATTTTTGAAGCGGTGTGCCCCAGTTGCTCAACAATATTGTAATCACTTTTGCAGATGATTTTCAATATTTCCTCCATTTCTTGCTTTGATGGATCCTCAGCAGTGATCTCCACCGGGGTTTGAACTTGTTCAACTTGTGGCTCTTTGCCTCGAGCGCTGACATTTTGATTAGGAACTGGGACCTGGACTGGATCAGCAACAACATTTGGAGAAATTTCTGGTGAAAAGATTCTTCCACTTCTCGTGATCTTGCTGGTACCCACAATATTACCCACAGTTGGAGTAGTTAACTTTGCGGTCTCTTCAGTCGAGGTACTCTGCTTAACTCCATGAACGTAAACATTAGCGTCGTATCCCCATGGGACAGCTTTGTCTGAGGAGTATGGAAATGGAGTTGGACTAGCAATGACTACTGATGCCACTTTGAGTGTAGCAGAAATTTTGAATGGAGCCTTGGCAGAGATTTTGAATGGTAAGCTGGAGATCGCTGAGGCATCCTCTATTCTCATCCCGTTTGCAAAGACTTCGCACAGCACGTCCATAGAAGGGAGTCTCTCAAACATAATGATACGGCGATCCATCCACTTTTGAATTCCCATCCTCAGATTTTCACAACCATTGGGCAGGCAGGAGCAGTAAAAGCAGTCGGGGTCACATCCTGGGAAGTAACCAGCTCGGATTAGCTTTCCTTTGACTTCGCAGAGTGGAGTTGATAATTCGTTCACATCATAGATGTAAACAGTGTCCAGGATAGCGTTAACAGTTTTGTCATGCTTTGGCATAGGTGCAGTAATGACATTTGGAGTTTCTGGAGGATCGAACTCAATTTCACCAGCATCTATCATATCTTGTATTTTATTTTTCAGGGCCCAGCAGTGATCTGCGTCATGTCCTGGACAGTTTGAGTGATAGGCACATGTTGCATCAGGGCGATAATTTGGAGAGGAAGTGTTGACGTTCTTTGGAGGACCTCTTAAGGTGATCAGATCTGCTTTTAGCAAGTGCTGCAATGCCTGAGAGATTGGCATGTTGATTCTGGTGAAATTTCTTCTTGGTGCATCTGGTCGATGCGTATATTTTGGCTGTTGATCTTTTTGAGGTGCAGATGCGGAGATCAGAACTGCCCCTACAGATTGATGCTGCTCACTTTTGCGACTTTTCTGAATTTGTGTTGCATTGACCTCATTTCTCCCGCTGATGGGCCTTTTTGTAGTACCAGAGGAGGAACCTATTTGAATTTTTCCATTTTGAATGCCACTTTCGACACGTTCTCCGGTCAGTATCAGGTCAGTGAAACCTGATGATGAGTTTCCCAGCAAATGGCTATTGAAAGGTCCAGTTAAAGTGCCCATGAACATGTCGACTAGTTCGCGATCAGATAAGGGTGGTTGAACCCTTCCATCCATATCTCTCCACTTTTGTGCATATCCTTTGAAACTTTCTTTTGGTCCCATAGACATGCCTCTTAGTTGAGTACGGGTTGGTGCAAGATCAGCATTGTATTGGTACTGTTTGTAAAAAGCAGCAGCTAATTCTTCCCAAGTATGAACCTTGGTATTTTCCAGCTGGTAGTACCATTCGAGTTGTGTACCCGACAGACTTTCTTGGAAGAAGTGAATCCACAATTTGTTATCTGTTGTATGAGGTTGTATCTTCCTCACATAGGATCTCAGATGTAGTTTCGGGCAAGAAACTCCATCATATTTTGCAAAGACAGGAACTTTGAATTTTGGAGGGATAACAACATCCGAGATGAGCCCCAGATCATTGAAATCTAAACCAGGTACTTTTTGTATCTCCATAGCTTTCATACGGTCTTCCAGCTGTTGGTATTTTTCATCATCCGGTTCGTCCCTAGAATGATCATCTTCTTCGTTTGAAGAGAGAGAGGGTTTAGCAGAACCCTGGTTGCTTTGATTGTCTTCTTGTTCATCATCACCGACTGTTTCAGGGATCGGTGGCTTTTTGAACTTTTTGACTGGGATTTTGATCTTCCTTTTCAGGTGACTCAAGCCTCCAGATCCTTTGGGCTTCTTTTTCTTCTTGATTATCAGGGCTTTCAGTTCTTGTTGCCCCTTTGCCAGTTCCAGAATTGCCACTCGAACTTGGGCATTCTGTGCTTCGAGATTCTTGATGCTCATTTCAGATTCCATCTCTTCTGACTGAAATAAACAGCGAGAAGATGAGAAATCCGTCATGTGAACCTGTTATGCAATGTGTATGACTGGATGCCATGTGTATGCAATGTATGAAATGTATATGCAATGCATGAAGTGAAATGTGTGTGCAATGTTTCAAGGATCTTAGAGTTTAGATTTGTTAAAGAAGAAACAAATGTTAGTTAATCAATTTATTTCTTTATTTTTTTTTGCTTCTTTTTTCTTTGCCTCATTTGGGCTTACAAGACAGAAATAAAATAAATGATCCTTCAGGTCTCCCGCGGACGCTTTCTCTTTGCCCCTAGGAATGTGTTGATCTGCTGTTCTTCTTGAAGCTGTCCGGTGAGCTCCAATATCCTTCTTTCATAGTCTTGACAGTATGCTTTGAAGGTGTCTCTTTCCTCTTTGAGTTGAACCCAAGATTTTTGCAACTCTTCTAGGTCAGTTGGCATATCCGGGTGTAGAATAACTTGAGGTTCATATCCTTCGACCTCTGGTTCAATAGTCACAGGTAGAACAGCGGGATATGGCATAAGGAGTTTCTGAGCATGAGTGCGGACCCATCTGAGGTAAGGTTCCATAGGAATAGAATTCCATTGCCCCAAAGTTTTGCTTTCTATTCTATAGACACTGTCCCATGCATGTATGAACCTTCGTCGGTGTCTATGAGAATCATTCTCGTAATCAAACACAATGCCATGGATAATCATGTCATGAGGACCGTTGCTCCTTGCATATCCGAATTGGCGTAGAGCTAAAGAGGGATTGTAAGTGATGCCTCCTTTGATGCCAAGGAGTGGCACATTAGGGTACTCTCCACAATGATCAATGATAGTAATGTCTCTTTGAAAGAAGTTGTTCCACCGGATATCTGAATGAGACAAAGACATAATCCTGCGAGACCATTGCATTCTTTGTTCATTTCTCAACACTGATCGGGGAAGATGAAATGTAAACCACCTAGCCAGTAGTGGTATACAGCACATGAGAGTTCCTCGTTTCTTCATGGTACGAGTGTGTAGAGAATGTAGAATGTCTCCCAGTAATGTTGGTACCGGGTTACGGGTTAGGAAAAGGTTGATGATGTGTACACTTATGAACTGGTCGGGATTTGGGAATAAAACCAACCCATATATCAAAAGGGCCATAACCTCCTCAAAAGCTGGATAACTTTTGTTTTCTAGCAGTAGTCGAGCCTTTTCCAATAAGAACTTGGTAAGCAAACCCTTAACTCCACTCTTTGTTTCCCAATTGGACTCGATTTCTGATTTTCGTAGATGTAAAGCAGCAGCAATGACTTCAGGCTTCGGAATCCTTTCTAAACCAGTGAAAGGTAATTGATTTCGAACAGGCAATCCCATTAGTTCAGAGAATTCTTCCAAAGTGGGTACCAACTGGTAATCAGGAAAGGTAAAGCAATGATGTTCGGGGTCAAAGAACTGGAACAGGACCCGTATCATGTCTTCTTCAAATTTTGAGGTAACCAAATGGAGTAGGTGACCATGCCTTTCGGTGAATTGAACATTCTTGGGGAATTCTGACACTAAGTCTTTTAGTTCAGATGGTACCGTTGAGATGTTGATTCGGATGTAATCTTTGGTGGCGGGAGCCATTACCTGCAAAAACAAAGGTAAACTCTTTGATCCTTGAAGTGTTTGGTGCAAAAAATGATATGCTTATGATGCAAACATGTGGCACACAAAGACAAATCAAACAATAGCCTTAGGTTTAAAGGCTTGCATGGAGCTGATAGGTGATACCCTCCCCACTGAAGCTGAGTTGGTTAAAACCTGTCCTAGAATAGTATTCGGGTTCTATGATCCTTGGAAGTAACATCTTAATGCGGCGCTCGAGCGGCCGATCAAAATATTCCTCGAGGATAACTAACTTCGATCAATTTCAAAGCTAGCCACTTAATAGGCCACAAGTCAAGTTCAACTAAAAAGGTTCTAAGACAAATTAGTGTTTAATGACATTTCGGAAGCCTAATATACTCCTTGATCGTTTTCAAGGGACATCAGTATAAACCAAAGTATCGCACTAACGATGACTACCAGATCAACCGTATCGGTACATGCCGTACAGTTTCCTTGGTCTATTGTCATATACTTAAGGTATCTCGAGATTCGGGTTAGAATCTTTCACACAAGCAAAATACCCAAACAAACCTTTGAAAAATAGAGCAATCAAGTCAAACAATTGAAAACATCGACCTATTCTCTTAAGGTAACCCCTTTTGAAAACATTTTGTTTTTTGAAAGTATCTCCCCAGCAGAGTCGCCAGTTCTGTGGACCTCCGTTTTTTATCCCGGGCCATACCTCTGTTCTGGAGAGATACGTGAACTGACTCTTTTTTATCGCTTAATGCTTTCGCATTTTGAAAATTCACAGAGTCGCCACCGACCTTTTATTTTATCCAATTAAGGAAAGGTTTATAAAAGAAACAGAAAAAAAGACCTTTAAGAAATTCTGGGTAAGGGGGTAGGTTATACAAAGGGAAGGTGTTAGCACCCTTTGTATCCATGGTTATCCATGGGCTCTTAAGTTTGCTTAGCTCACTTGTTTTTCGATCACTTTTCAATTGCTTTAGAATGCTCATATGTGGTTTCAAATACTTTTGTAAATTGAATTTTGTAATGATCCGTGTGTGGATGTATACAAAATGCTTGTTTATCTTTCGAAAGATGTTTTGAAAAGAACGTTAACTTTGTAATAATCCGTGTTTGGATGTATACAAAGTATTGTCTTTTTGGAAAGTTTTGTTTTGAAAAACAACAGTGTATGAGAATTTTGTTTGTTTTGATTTGAGCAAGCAAACTAGGAGGTCTACCCTGAGTTGTAAGGTCTTTATCCTATTCCCTTTAAAAATCTATCCTTTCACCGGATATAAACGCAAGGTTCGATTTTGTACTCAAAATAGTAGAATTTTGACTTTGATTTTGAAAAGAATGAGAAGGGATTACCTTAAGAGGTGCAAGTGTGATTGTGTTTGTATTCAGATATTTTATCTTTGAAGTTAGTGATCTAACGGTTCAATTTTATCTTTGACATACACGCAGTTTATATTTGCTGGAAATTAAAATGCGGAAATGTAAAGTGCGGAAAGTAAATCTACGCTATTACATCGATTGTGCAGGAAATGTAAACTAGCCTATTTACATGAATTTGACATCCTATACATTTATCTAGGAATTTAAATTGCAAGAAAAATAAAAGGCATGTTTTTGGATTTTGTTTATGATTGATTTTAATTATAATTAATGCATGATTAATTAAATTAAAATGAAGAAAAAAGATGAAAATAGATTTAAACCTAGAAATTAAGTTTAAAATATGTACAAAATATTTGTCAATTAATTTTAAAACAAAACTAATTTTTTTGGAATTTTTGGAATGGATTTGAAATTGATTTAAGTTAATTTAAACATAATTATGCAAATAATTACATAAATAATTAAAACTTAAAGAGAAAATTATTCAAAATATGTACAAAATTAGTTTATAATATATATAAACAATATTTAATATAAAGAACAATTTTTTTATGATTTTTTGATTGGTTAGAATAATTAAAAAGCAAATATATAAATATATACTAATTAATTATACAAAATATTGAAATTATGAAGAAAAAAAAAATATTTTTATTTCAGAAAATAATATATTATTTTAGAAGTCTAAAAATATTTTTTGTGTATTTTTTGGATTTTTAAAACTATTTTTAATTGATTTTGTAAAGAAAATTAAAATAAAATAGAAAATAAAAGGATACATGATCATGTGTGGTATGCATGTGAGTCCATGGTATGGATTGCTTGATCTGGTGCGTTGGATGAGCCATTAAATGAGATCAAATGGCCCAGATGGTGAGGGAACATCACTTATGACGCGCCTGCAAACACTGAAACCAAGGGTTATATTTAAAAAAAAAACGCGCGCGTCAGAACCAATAGGGGGTGACACGTCTTCGTCTTCAACCTCCAGACAAGACTTTTAATAGCGCTTTTATGAGAAAAGCGCTGTAATTGGTACTTCCTAAACCTGCAAAATAGCGAATAGGGTCAAACGTAAAAATAAATTTGGCGCGACCTATCCATTTGATTCGTCTGATCCATACGAACTCAATGGTACCACTTAGAACCTCTAATTTTGCCTATTTCAGAAAGCCCTAATTTTGAGATTATGAACCCTAGAATGGTAACTTCGTGTGTAAGCGTCTAAAACTCAATTAAAGTTCCAGAAATGATCTACACACCACACCAAGTTCAAATATATGTCTACATCGTGCTAGATATGCGTGTGTTATGAGCTATGAGTCAGTTTTAGTTTGAACAAATCGTGACCTGTAGTGCTTGATTCAATGAGTTTCAAAGCTTGCAAATGATCTGGATAGGTTCAGTGAAGTTCAAGGAACGTGTTTGAGTGTTTATTTTGTATTGAAACTAGCTTAAACTTAGAATTCGAATTTCAAAATTCTTTGAATATTTTAAGATGTTACAAGTGTGTTACAAGCAAGAGTTTGATTCTGAATTCTGTCCTCCTTTGTTACTGAAATATTCTAGCCTATTTATAAGCCAAGATGTGCTTAAATTCTAAGCTAGAAGCATTGATTGGCTTTGTGGAATTTTTGACTTTTCAAGCTTAAAATTTAAGCAAACATTGCTTGATCTTTCCACACCTCTTGCCCTAGGTCTTCCTTGCTGCATAATTAAGTCACATGTGGAGGCTTTAGCTTAGAAAATAAGCTATGCTTTATCCTTCCTTTTTTTCTTTTTTAATTTAATCTTAAATGATAAAATTAAATCAAAAATGGAGAAAAAAATGTTATGGGCTTGGTCTTGGTCGTGGGAGGCCCATAACATTATGGTAATGATGTTTGAACCATGAAAACTTGGCCCCATTTGGAAAAAATGCATTTTTGAGCAATGTTGGTTTTATGCATTTTCCAAAATTTAGCCAACTTCAACAAGGTGTAAATCTCTCAATTTTTGTCATATGAAGGAGTTCTTGCACTTTTTGGAAACCTCAAAGAGTCCTCTAACCAATGTCTTTGGTCTCATGTCAAAATGATTTTTGATGCTCCTTGTGTGTCCTTTTGAAAAAAGTGTCTTTTTGTTGACTTTGAAAATGACCTGTAATGTCTTTGGTCATATTTTTCAAATGGTGAATGCAATGACCATGGGATCAATTGCATTTGAAAGATAATTGAATTTCCTTCAAAATGAGCTTTGGTTTGAATTTTTTGGATGAAGGATGAGGGAGTTATGATCAGTCAAAGTTGAGTTGACTTTTTTGGCAAAAACCCTAATTTTGAATCTTAGGGTTTTGTTGATTTTTGATCTTTCCTTGATGAATTATGATCATCCAATGATCAAATGATGAATCCTTTGACAAAATATGGACTTTCACAAAAAATTTCATTTTTGACTGTCTGTTGACTTTTTGGTCAAACGGGTCGTCTGTTGACTGTTTGAGCTGCTGACGGTGCGTCTGAGTGAATTGAAGTTTGAAAATTTGTATGATGGTACTTTGAGATATATGGATGTGCATGGAATCCATTTGAGGTCTCAAAAACTTGTTTCTCCTGTAAAAACAAGAAAAACCTTGATTAGGGACTGTTTGTATAAGAGACAGTTAAGCGTACCTGATTTTTGTGCAGTGCTGAGTTTCTGCTAATCGCGTGATATTCAGAAGACTTCTAGCACAAAAATATTGGAATTTTGAATTGTGAAAGATTGATTTGATTGATGGTACAAAACACTGAGAATTGTACTGCCAGCAGTTTGGCTGTCAACTGACTGTTCAGGTATTGACGTAGCAGTTAGAGTGAAAAATCAACAGTCAAAGTTAATTTTCTTTTTTGTTGTTTTTTTTTTTGTTTTATGTGAAAAATGAAAGTTTATTTACATGACTTGTTAAAAAAACATAGACATAATAAATAATTAATATACTGTTACCAGTACAGTCTGAGTTTCCTGATTCTGCGCCTGCAAAAAGATTTTAACTCTGTACCAATTGTGTCAGTACTATTTATCTGTAAATAAATAAATAGCATGTGTGAAGTAATAAACAGTATTTGGCGTTTGCGTAAGAATAAATTCAACTGCAAGCCAAATTACTGTATAAGAAAAATTCTAAAAACTAAGTATTTCATATGTCAGGATATTTGTTGAAATAAAAATCCATGATTATATGAGACTCTTAATTTTCAGATTGGAGTTTTCTTGAAAAAAGATGCGGGCAAATTTTGGGGTATAACATCGTGCAACAAGGGGTTTTGTGTGAACTACATGACTTCTGTTTACAATGTTCTTCTAATCCAGAGGAATGTGCCAGGTTGAAGGATGAGATTCAAAAGCTTATGGATGAAGATGTCATTAGAGTGGAAAGAGTTATTCCTGATGAAGAGGTGGCTGTTCTAGAGATTCCTTACTATCCTGCTGATATGACAAAGGCCCAAAGCACTCCTTTGATTATTCAAACTCCGCGTACTCCATTGGTTATTCAGACTCCGAATACTCCTCTGGTCATCCGTCCCCAAGCTCCTCAGACTCCATCTCCTGCTCCCTCTTCGTTGGTTGATTCTAAGGCTGTTCCTTGGAGTTATAATGCTGTGTATATTCGAGGAAAAAAGTATGATTGTCCTCCAGTGGGTAATTCGAATGTCACTAATATCGCTGGGACTAGTGGCATCACTCGAAGTGGCCGAATCTTTGCCGCCCCACCTCCGCCTCCCAAAGAGACTAACAAGGATGTTAACGCTCAGACTAAAGGGAAATAGGTTGCCGTTGATCCTCCTGAGCTCCGTACTGCACAAGACGCTGAACAACTTCTGAGAATTATAAAGAAAAGTGATTACAAGGTGATTGATCAGCTTGACCAAACTCAAGCTAAGATTTCCATCTTATCCCTTTTGGTGCACTCAGAAGCTCACCGTGATGCTCTAATGAAAGTTCTGGCTTCCGCTCATGTAACTCAAGACATTACTGTGCCACAGTTTGAAGGGGTTGTAACCAATATTGCTGCTGGTAATTGTTTGGGTTTTTGTGATGTGGAACTTCCACCTGAGGGTAGAGCACATAACAAAGCATTACATATCTCCATGAAGTGCTTGGATACTGTTTTATCTCGAGTTCTGATCGATACAGGGTCTTCCCTTAATGTGATGCCCAAGGCTACTCTGTTCAAGCTGAGTATGGATTGGGTTATGATGAGACCGTGCACTATGAGCGTCAGAGCATTTGATGGTTCTAGAAGGTCCGTAGAAGGGGAGATTGATTTGCCCGTCAAGATTGGTCCTCACACATTCTACATTGCCTTTTATGTCATGGATATTCGTTCTTCGTACACTTGCCTCTTGGGTCGTCCTTGGATCCACGCTGCTGGAGCCGTGACATCTACCCTCCATCAGTGTTTGAAATTTGTTGTGGGCGACAAAATTGTTGTAATCACTGGTGAAGAGGATCTGGTAGTCAATAATCTAGCAACATACCGTTATGTGGAAGTGGAAGGAGAAATACAAGAGACACCTTTTTAAGCCTTGGAGATTGTGTCAGTTGATAAACTCCCTGTGGTCGAAAATAAGAGGGAACCTCGAACACCCCTCTCATCCTTGAATGATGCTAAGGCTTTTCTAGAAGCTGGTGTTCCACATGGTGCCTGGGGCAAGTTGATTGATGTCTATGAGAAGCGAGACAAGCATGGGCTAGGGTACCAACCATCCTCTTCTACTCAGTTCAACATGATTTTTGGGAAGAGGGTGATTCCTCCAATCTCTCAGGTGTTCGTCAGCGCCAGTACTAGTTCTGAAGGTCAGGTTCTCGCCATGGATGATGATGAAGAAGATCTCTCCAAATTCATTTGTCAAGCTACGCCTGGACAGGAACTCAACAACTGGACCATAGTGGACATCCCCAGAGTCACTTTTATGGAGATGTAATTTTCCTGTTTTGATAGATTATGTGTCTCGCCCCAGGCATATTGATAGCTTGTATAAAGAGGGGCCCCCATGTCTTTCAGTCTGTTTAATGATGAATAAAAATCGCATTTTTCGCATACAATTACTGCTCCATTTCTTTCATTTTTATTTATTTTTTAAAATTTTTTCAAAAAAATAAATAATAGATGGCAAAGTTTTTTTCTTTTTTCATTTCCTCTATGTGTTGCATTCTAAAGCATAAATCATCCATCGTGCAGATCCGGCTCGGATTCCATCAAAAATGATAATGTTACAGTTCCACGTCTTGATATCCTTGAGAATCCAATTGACCAAGCTGATGAAGATAGTGGGGAAGATTGTGAAGTCCCCGAGGAATTGGCAAGACTATTGAGACAAGAAGAGAAATCTATTCAGCCACATCAAGAAGCCATAGAAATCATCAACCTCGGTACAGAAGATGCAAAGAAAGAAGTCAAGATAGGTGCCGCTTTGCAGAGTAATGTAAAGAGAAGGTTTATTGAGTTACTTCGAGAATATGTTGACATCTTCGCCTGGTCGTATGAAGACATGCCTGGTTTAGACACTGATATCGTTATGCACAGGTTACCGCTCAAACAGAATGTCCGCCTGTAAAGCAAAAACCGCGAAGAACTCGACCTGATATGGCTTTGAAAATCAAGGAGGAAGTTGAAAAACAATTGAAGGCTGGTTTCTTGTCTCTGTGTGAATACCCTCCTTGGATTGCAAACATCGTACCTGTTCTTAAGAAGGACGGAAAGGTGTGCATGTGTGTCGACTATCAAGATCTGAATAGGGCAAGTCCAAAGGATGATTTCCCTCTGCCTCATATTGATGTACTTGTCGACAATACTGCTCAGTATTCTGTATTCTCATTCATGGACGGTTTTTCTGGCTATAATCAAATAAAGATGGCTCCTGAAGATATGACCAAGACTACTTTCACCACTCCGTGGGGTACGTATTGTTATAAAGTGATGCCTTTTGGTCTTAAGAATGTCGGTGCAACATATCAACGAGCAATGGTGACCCTCTTCCATGACATGATCCATAAGGAGATTGAGGTATATGTCGATGATATGATTGCAAAATCTCAAACTGAGGAGGAACACTTGGTATATCTTGAGAAACTGTTTGCTCGTCTGCGAAAATTTAAGTTGAGGCTTAATCCAAATAAGTGTACTTTTGGAGTGCGATCTGGAAAATTACTTGGATTCATCGTGAGCCAACGAGGGATTGAGGTCGACCCTGATAAAGTAAGAGCAATACAGAATATGCCAGCACCGAAGAATGAAAAAGAAGTTCGAGGGTTCCTTGGGAGATTGAATTACATAGCCAGGTTCATTTCTCATCTCACTGACACTTGCAAACCCATCTTTAAGCTGCTGCGCAAGAATCAAGATATCCGTTGGGATGATCATTGTCAAGAAGCCTTCGAAAAGATCAAACAGTACCTCCAAGAGCCACCAATTCTCATGCCTCCAGTTCCTGGGAGACCGCTTCTTATGTACTTAACTGTGCTTGAAGGATCTATGGGGTGTGTGCTGGGCCAGCATGACGAGTCTGGTCGAAAAGAGTGCGCCATTTATTACCTGAGCAAAAAGTTTACCGATTGGGAATCCCGTTACTCACTACTCGAGAAAACTTGATGTGCTTTGGTATGGGCCGCTCGCCAACTGAGGCAGTATATGTTGACTCACACCACTTTATTGATCTCCAAAATGGACCCGATAAAGTACATCTTTGAAAAACCGGCTCTTACAGGAAGACTAGCACGATGGCAAATGCTTTTATCAGAGTACGACATTCAGTATGTTACACAGAAGGCCATCAAAGGAAGTGTTCTTGCAGATCATCTTGCTCATCAGCCATTGGAAGAATACCAGTCAATGAAATTTGACTTTCCTGATGAGGATATCATGAAACTGGATGATGACGAAGGACCCGAACCAGGGGAGCGATGGACTCTCACGTTCGATGGTGCATCAAATGCTATGGGCCATGGTATTGGGGCAGTTTTGACTTCTCCTCGTCAAACTCATATCCCTTTCACAACCAGAATATTTTTTGATTGCACGAATAATGTGGCAGAATACGAAGCTTGTGTGATGGGTCTCGAAGCGGCCATTGATATGAGAATTAAGATCCCCGAAGTTTATGGGGATTCTGCCTTGGTCATACATCAAATAAGAGGTGATTGGGAGACGCGACACCCCAATTTAGTTCCTTATAGGGACTATATCTTGGAGTTGTTGCCCGCTTTTGAAGAAATCACCTTCGATCATATTCCCCGAGAAGAAAACCAGTTGGCAGATGCCTTGGCTACTTTGGCAGCAATGTTCAGAGTTAGCTCCCCTAATGAAGCGCCAGACATAAGGATCCTCCATTACAAAGAGCCTACACATGTATTCCCTGCTCATTGTCTCTCTACTGAAGATGTATATGATGAAAAGCCTTGGTATTACGATATCAAAAGGTATGTCGAGAAGCAAGAGTACCCTGAAGATGCTACGATTGGCGATAAGCGAACACTTCGAAGGTTAGCATCCAAATTCTTCTTGTCAGGAGATGTCCTGTACAAAAGAAACTATGATTCAGTTTTGCTCAGATGCGTGGATAGACACGAAGCAGAATTGATCATGCGAGAAATTCACGAGGGATCTTTTGGAACTCATTCCAGTGGACATTCTATGGCTAAAAAGATCTTGCGAGCAGGATATTATTGGATGACAATAGAAAGTGATTGTTATGTGTACGTGAAAAAGTGTCACAAATGCCAAGTGTACGCAGACAGGATTCATGTCCCTCCAACTCCTTTGAATGTTCTTACGTCACCATGGCCCTTTGCCATGTGGGGCATCGATATGATTGGACGAATTGAGCCACAAGCTTCGAATGGACACAGATTTATTCTTGTTGCTATCGACTACTTCACCAAATGGGTTGAAGCTGCTTCTTACAATAACGTAACCAAGCAAGTCGTCACTCGCTTCATCAAGAAGGAGATCATATGCCGATACGGGATTCCAAACAAAATCATCACTGATAATGGGTCCAATCTTAATAACAAGATGATGACAGAGTTATGTGAAGAGTTCAAGATTGAACATCACAATTCATCACCCTATCGGTCAAAGATGAATGGCGCAGTCGAAGCTGCTAACAAGAACATAAAGAAGATCGTCCAGAAAATGGTTAGAACGTATAAGGATTGGCATGAGATGTTACCGTTCGTCCTACATGGCTATAGAACTTCAGTTCGCACTTCAATTGGGGCAATTCCTTTCTCTCTTGTCTATGGCATGGAGGCTGTACTTCCCATCGAAGTGGAAATTCCTTCGTTAAGAGTATTGATGGATGCCAAACTTGATGAAACTGAATGGGTTCAAACGAGGCTTGACCATCTCAACCTAATTGAGGAGAAACGCTTATCTGCTATCTTCCACGGTCATTTGTATCAAAAGAGAATTAAGAAAGCGTATGAGAAGAAGATTCGGCCTCGAGAATTCCACACAGGTGACCTGGTCGTAAGGAAGATCTTGCCAATTCATACCGATCCAAGGGGAAAATGGACTCCCAACTATGAGGGACCATACATTGTGAAGAAAGCATTCTTAGGTGGTGCTTTAATCCTGACAAAGATGGATGGAGAAGACGTTCCGCTTCCAGTCAATTCAGACTCAGTTAAAAAATACTACGCATAAAAGACCCGCTAAGTTGAAAACTCGAAAGAGTAACTTAGGCAATAATGGGTATCCCGGTGGACATAAAAAAGAAAAGTCCAGGCAAAAATTAGGGATAAAACAAAAAAGAATAACCCGCTAGGTCGAAAACCCGAAAGGGCGGCCTAGGCAAAAAAGGGTATCCCGCTGGATTGAAAACCGAAAGGGCAGTCCAGGCAAAAGTTAGGGACTAAAAGCGAGAGGCTGCAGTCTGAATATCCTTCACAAACACCATTTCGCATCCTTGGCATACGAACAGATCGGTGCAACCACTACGCTTCTGAAGCAAAGCATTGAAAAGATCAAGGATATGGGAACTGTAGCAATACCAGTTTTAATGGAAATTCGAGCATTTCTCTTTGCCATCCTGTGTTTTATTTTCCTTTTCTTTGCAACTACCTCATTTAGGAGTTGCTCCCTTGTACAAAAGCCTATTCATAGGCATACCATCAATAACATGATCCTTTTGCTAAAAAGCTTTCCTTGTTACTTTCCATTCTTCGTATGCGAAGTGTGATTTAATTCGTTATTAAACATTGCATTGAAAATGTGGGGGAATAATAATCATAAATCAAAACGAAACATGATGTTACATAAACACAAAAGTGCTCTAAGGGGCGCCATTTGCATCCAAACGTTGTTTTTCTGTGCAAGCTGCAGGTTCTAATGGTCATCTTGACTCATGTCATATCACTAAGGTTGTCATCATCCCGCGTGAAAGTTCAAGCGCGTAATTCATCAGTATTGGTAAGCGTAGGGCACCTAGAGAGGCCCATATCCTTTCCTCCATGCGGCAGACAAAGAAGAGTCCTTCAGGATCGTAATCCCTGAGCGGTACGAGATGTAGGGAAAGTCAGGCGGAGCCACTTCATCCCCAACGAAGTTACAGTCCAACTCTCAATGCAGTGGCCAACAACCTTTGGTACTGTAAGGTTTCCAACGCCCACTCGTATTGGCGTTCCAAGAAAATAAGCAACGGACCCCAATGATCCTGCTCCACTATCTCACCAAGGCCTTTATTTGGCATTCTGCATATAGCATTTTGCATATAACATAGCATCCTCAAAGCGTAGCATATCCATCAAGGTGGACCGTTACGCCATACAAAACCCAAACATGCATACGAAGCATAAGCCAAATAATCAGAATCAACACTTAATTAAGACAATGACCCATCCCCATAGAAATGTTATCCTTACAAATCCCGATTGATATCTGTTATCACATTATAAATCCCCTCAAACCACGGTGCCGACACCTGGTATCCTCAATCCCCAGTGAGTCCATCAATCAAGTATATCACTGTGTATAGCTCTTCAAACACTCGTCTGTGTTATTCTTTGACACTCGTCCGTGTCCCCCTTCGATACTCGTCTGTATTCACTCAAACACTCGTTTGTGTCATTCTTTTGATACTCGTTTATATCTTCTTTCGATACTCGTATGTATTGGGTTAAACACTCGTCTGTGTCGTCCCTGATGTTCGTCTGTATCTTTCGTCAATACTCGTCTGTATTGAGTCAAACACTCGTCCGTGTCGTTCTTTGGTTACTCGTCTGTATCTCTTTTCGATACTCGTCTATATTAACCCAACACTCGTCTGTGTTATTCCTTGATGCTCGTATGTATCTCTTTTCAATACTCGTCTGTATTGACCCAACACTCGTCTGTGTTATTCCTTGATGCTCGTATGTATCTCTTTTCAATACTCGTCTGTATTGACCCAACACTCGTCTGTGTTATTCCTTGATGCTCGTCTATGTCTCTTCTCGATACTCGTCTGTATGGATCCAACACTCGTCTGCGTTATTCCTCGATGCTCGTCTGTATCTTCTTTCGATACTCGTCTGTATTTGTTCAAACACTCGTCTGTGTTACTCTCTCGATATTCGTATATATCTCTCCTAAAACATTCGTCTATGTTACCTTATCCTTCTGTCAAATCTAATTCTTTTCCAGTCACTATCACATACGTCAATCACCTCCTTTGAAGAACCTTGTATTGGCACTTGGGCTATGTTACAAGCTACCACCATTCAGATCCAATTACTCACTGTAAATTCTTCCACCAGAAAAAACAAAAAATTCTCTTTCCCCAGCAGATATCAAAACAAAAAATAAGGATAACACTTACACCATGTTCTCTTTAGGACAAATTTCTGGTACCTTGATATTTAATCTTCTTCCACCTCGAATGTTCGAAAGGCTAACGCCAATCTCACCTTCAGATTTAAGATGATTAAATAGGGGCAGTTGTCATACCCCAAATTTGTCCTACCCTATTTATCTGGCTTACAATCCATATACATACATCATTTAGGTCATGGCCCAATCCATGCATTCATATCATGGTTACTGTTCCAAAAAGAGACAAGAAAGGAGCTCCTAGTACAAAGAACTTCTGAGTAAATATAAAGATCCGAGGTCCGGTCTTGGGGCATTATCCTTCTAAGGGTATTCTTGAATCCGGGTTTCTTACCTTCAAGTCAGAGCATTGATTAGAAAATACAAGCTTGTTGTTCGTCCGATTATCCTGAATTAAGGTTTCTTGACCAAAGTCAACGCAGTCGACTTTTCGGTCGAAACACTGATCAAGAGCTGATTTTATGAGGAGTGATGGTATGATGACTGTGTGGAGGCGTTCAGTCGATTTCCATGGTTTAGAAACTGATTAATCGGGGATTTTAATAAGATCGGAGAAGAATCAGAACAGTTGACTTTTGGGTCAAAATCGGGTCTATCACTCAAATATTGACTTTTGGTGAAAAATCGATCGAGAAAAGTCAAAGAACGGATAAAATCGGGAGTTTGACAAAAGTTGCCAAAAATAGAAAAAAAAATCAAAAATGGAAGTTTTTATACTTAGAAAAATTTTTGGTTCTTAAAAAGCATGATGAGCAGCCCACTTTAACACTGATTTACACGTGGCAAATAGCATTATTTGGAAAAATATCCAACATCAAAGTTGTTCCTTTAATGAAGGGGAGCAACTTTGTAGTTGGACACTTTTCCATTTGAAGCTTGGTTGAAGAGTTATTAGGGTTTGAAAGTAAAGATTTCCATCTGAATCAAGTCATGAAGCTGGGCACATTTCTGGTCATACGCGACACATTTCATTGAGCACGTGGCGTGCCAATTTTGAAGCCAATTATAAGAAAACACAAAGACCCATCAGGTGCAAACATGGTACTATCATCTCCTCCTCCATGCCATGTATGCAACGAGCCAAAAAGAAAATTAATTGGGTGGGTATTGAACCACCTACGAGGTTCCAAAGTCACACCCTCACGAAGTTATCTTGTGACATTTGGCTGGGCACAAATCTAGGTCATGCGCCAGCATTTTTGCAAACAGGTGGCGTGCCATATACGAGTCCGAATTTAGAGAGATTCAAGCATCCACTTGATTCAAATGTGGTATAAATCTACTCCTTGCCAGGCCCTCTTTTCAATAAGCCACAGAGTGTAGTAGTTGGTCATGTATCGGTCAAAGTAAGAAGACTCAAATTTGCTCCCTGACCAAGTCATGTCTTGCCAAGGCTACAAGCCAAAATTAGGTCACGCATACAAGCATTCACACAAGTTATGCATCATCATGTTCCAAGGCAATTTTGAAGAGTTTCTAAACAACATCTCAAGCTAATTCCAACATGAAGTATGTTCAAACATATCCCATCTTTCACTTGGCCTCAATTTCACGTAAAATGGTCATGGGATTATTGAGTTGTAAAGTTTCAAAGCCATGCACTTCATTATGAAACCAAAAGGAAACTCTCACCCTCTCTTTACATTATTCACCCAAGCTTCATTCCATATAAGCCCATGCAAGAAAGCTACAACATGAAAGGCAAAAGAAACTTACCATAGCTACACAATCCTTGATTCATTAATCCTTGAGGAAACACTATGCTACACTCATGCACACCATAACTTCCATGTAATCCTACACTATATAAAACCAGACGCTTCACAAATCACAACACACACATTCATTTTTTCTTTCACGCTCTCACACTTCATTCCTCTCACCTTCCTCTACTATCTCTCTCTCCCAAAAAGTTTGTTACAAACCCTCAACAAACTCCATAACTGAAAAACCTTCAACAACTACCTTCATCTCCACCATTGAACCAACTTCGTTCACCTTCATCATCTCTAGATCGCAACCTCCAGCATAGCAACAAGCCTCTCCCTTTCACCACCTTCATAAGAGTCACAGCATGGATATTCTGCCCCCGTGATCATCACAGCACCGTCATCATCGTCAAAGATTCATCATCATCATATGCTTCTTGTTGCTATCACCGGATCGTCATCATCGTCCTCATAGAATCATCAGCGCCGTCCTCATCAAGATCTAGTAAGGAGCAGAGTATTCTTTGCGTTTGTAGTCCAAGATCCTAAACAGGTAACCACTTTGAACCTCTTGAGCATGTTAGCATTACCGTATGAGATAGATGATGTTTGCTTTGTATAACTTTGAATCGTTGAGTGATGAGTTCGATTTCTTGAGTATGGATTTACCTGATTGTTTAAACCATTGATTAGAGTTCTATGCATAAAAATGAGTGTAAGGTTCTGTCTGGTGTTGATTTTAGATGAATTTTTGTAGGTTTAGGTTTAAAATATCACTTCGGTTAGCATGATAGAATGAGAGATAAGGGAAACTAATGATAGATCCATAATCTACTGCGAAAATCGAGTAGGACGGAGGTATTACTTCAGAAAAGGATACGTAGGCAGCGGGGTAGGGCCCGTGCGAGTATAATTCTTTATTTTCCCTACATTCTGCATTCATTCGCATTTAGACATAGACATAGTACACACCCTTTAGATAAAAATAAACATAGGTGGATACCATCGAGTACGATGGGCGTGAGGGGTGCTAGTACCTTCCCCTTGCGTAACCGACTCCCGTACCTAGATTCTCTGGTCGCAAGACCTTGTTCTTACCCTTTGCTAGGTTTTCTGATATTCCTTTCCCTTATGGGATAAATATATTGGTGGCGACTCTGTTCATTTTTCGCGAGCGTGCGACAATGTCTCTCATGACTATGTAGTTTTCTGATTTTTCCATTAGAACCGCTTTTAAACTATGTATAGAGTATGACTTATTTTAATTGACTATGATATGTGTAATGCTTGTTGGTTTGGCTATTAAAGTTGTGTTTTACTAAGAGAAAAATAGTAAAGATAATTTTAAAAATTAATTCTAATATTTTGATTTAGAGTTTTGTATTGAAATTACTAATTATAAATGAAAGTTATAGTAATTAGTTAATTATTTAAGGGTTAAATATGTTTTTCGTTTCTATAAATAAATTAATATTTAATTTTAGTCCCTAAAAAATGTTCCTTCAATGAATGGTCATTCTAAAATTTTTATGCATACAGTTTTAGTCTTTGTTATTTTTTAAAATTTTGAAAATTGTTTAATTATTCTTTAATTTTTAATTTTTTTAGCAATTTTTTAAATATGTTTAGAATAATGTAAAATATTTATTGACCAAATTTTAAAATTTCTTAAAATAATAAGAATTAAATAAGAATTTTTCAAATTTCAAAAGACATTCATAAAAGTAATGAAAAATTCTACTTAGAAATCAAATTTTTAATTTTTTTTTCACGAAACTTTTTAAAACGTTCTAAACATCATTCAAAAATACATATTCGTTTAACAATAAGGACTAAAACTACGTTCATAATAATTTTGTAGACACCAAAACATGTCATTTACTTTTATAGGGACTAAAAATAAAATTTAATATTTATAAAGACTAAAAATATATTCAACCAACTATTTAATTATTATTAACCTTACATTTATCAAACGAAAATAACAACTATTGAATAAAAATATCTATTTAATTAAATTAAATTAATAGGGACATAAATGCAAAAGTTATGACAATTAAAATTTTAATAGTAGAAGTTGAAGTGACCACTAAATGAGCTAATTGTATAAATATGAAGCTTGTGAAGTATTACAATCTCCTCTATAATATTTTTGGGTATTTGGTGTAATTATATTTATGTCTCATGTTTTTGTAGATATACTTTCGAAAGCATTTTTTTTTAATTTAGGTTTTTTCGAAGATGTATTTATGAAAGTATTTTAAATTGGAAAACATTTGAGAAAATTTACAAATAATTCAGTTAAAAAAAATTACATAGATGTATTTACGAAACAAATCAACGGAAAATTAAAAAAATACTTCCGAAGATATACTTAAAAGCATAATGGCAAAATTGACAACCTCATGGTGTGAGAATAGAGTGAGATAAGATATTCTCAAAAATAAACTAAATACACAATTAAAATATTCCAGTTACTGTGTTCATTTCTAAAAATTATTAAAGGCCATTATGAAAAATAATGACAATCTCTCCACATTATAATGTCATTTTCTACAACTCCCACAAATTAAAAATACAGTGGAAAATGATCTGGTACAATAAATTGAGAAGTTGGAGGGGGCTTTGAAAAAAAATTGATAAAATGAGAGAGAAACGGTGGGCTAAGGGATTGAGCCTTTAAATATCCCACTTTACAGGGTGTTCATCAGCGGTTAAAATTATAAAATGTTCTTAAATTCCGGATTTCTATATTTAGATTTATTTTTTATACACATATTTTAGCATTTTGTAAGTGAACCATCTTTATTTTGTTCAAAAAATTTTGTTAGAAAATACATCTTTAAATCGAAGATGACTTCCGTAAAAATATTGCCATTTTGCTCATAAGAAGGATGGTTTAGCATGTATTTATAAGCAAGTATCATTTAAACCATATTCCATTTGTTTGTAGTTATTTTGCTTCTTCGTATAAATCATATTATATTTTGTTGCTACTAATCTATCAAAGTAGACTATTTCTTTTCAGCAATGTTTTGTTAGTTCAAGTTATACTATTTTTCAAATTGTTACTAATCCTGCGATTGATGCGATGTAATATTGAAGTTATTGGTCTATGATTGAACAACATTATATCTAAAACTAAATACAACTCTTATGTGAAGCTACCCCAACTATGCTGCATGTACATAGATGTACATAGATGACAATAGGCAGGATATGGATATAGTACTATAATTTGTTTTCTCTCATGTTTTTAAGGTTATGTGTTAAAGAGATGGTTTACAGCAAAAACTTTAGGAGAAATATCGTGATGTATTGTCAATTTTTGAATCACCTTCGACAAAAGGATGTATTACTACTAAATTATTCATAATCTAAGAATTATATTTTAAATATCAAACATCTTTCAAATAATATATTAAATATTTTTTCCCATGCAATTTTAATGGAGACCATGCATGGGTCTCCAACTTGAACTACAAAAATAACTATCATATGATACAATAATATAGAGATGCACCACAGTGACCGTGCGAAACTTCAGTTCGGCATGCGTCAGGAAATCCCGGCTCCCCCGGCGTCTTTGGGCCAATGACATCTCCGTAGAGTGAACCACCAATGGAATGTTCAGAGTTGGAAAGACTTCGCTCCAGAGTGTCGTGAGATGTGGAAGAGGTGTCACCAACTTGCTCTACGGATCCCCGATGCCCTATTTCCCATGAAACCAATTGAAGAATATATGAGTTGGTATAGATCGGTTACCACGCCTGATCCGTTTGTGTCTGACCCGTACAATTTACACGAACCCTCTCAGCAAACCTACAACCAACAACCATCCCAACTGTTGTGAATTCAATGCCAAGAACAAAGTATAATGCAAGGGAAATAAAGAACAAATAAAAAGAAGAACACAAGAATTTGGTTATAACTTCTATTCTTTTACTTTCTCTTAGAAAACAAGATTACAAGTTTACAAGAATAATAAATAACCTCTCTCACTCTAAATTAGGATTTGTTGTGTACAGTAATGAGAGACTAGTATGCTATTTATAATAAAACCTAACATACTTACTAATGGGCTTTTTCCACAAGGCCCGTTACACAAGCCAACTTAATAAACAAGCTAACTTAACAAATTAGGGTTTAAACACTAAAACCTAATTTAACATGCAAACAACCCTAGCATCTTCGACACAAGCATGTGAACAACCTTCGACTTCATCCTTAATCTTGTCGAATCAAGAAGCTACCCTTCGACCATACTATAGTTCGATCCAATATCTCACAAATCTCCACCTTAGACCTAACTCTACAACATCAAGGGAACAAACTAGCTTTATTCATGCAGCTTTATCAACTGCATACAGTGGAAAAACTTGCAACTCGGCAATGTCTTGGTGATCATATCAGATGCATTGTCCTCAGTCGAAACCTTCAGCACTTGGACTTCTCCATGCTCGATTACTCCTCTGACGAAATGCAGCCTCACATCAATGTGCTTAGTTCGCTCACGATAAGCTGAGTTCTTCGACAGGTGTATTGAACTTTAACTATCACATTTAACAATGATACCTTTACCTTGAAGTTTCAGCTCCTTAGCAAAACCTTCAAGCCCCAATGCTTCTTTTACAGCTTCAGTTAGCACAATATACTCCGCTTCAGTGGTTGATAAAGCAACAACCTTCTGAAGTGTTGCTTTCCAACTAATTGTTGTGAAAAACATAGTGAAAACATATCCAGAAATAGATTTTCTGGAATCCATACAATCTGCATAATCAGAGTCGGCATATCCTTTGATTACTGCTTTACTATCTTCACCCAAGGCTCCACCATAAATTAGGACCCTGTTCAGAGACCCATTTATGTACCTTAAAATCCACTTCAATGCTTGCCAGTGAGCCTTTCCAGGATTTGCCATATACTTGCTTACAAGACTTACTGCATATGATATGTCGGGTCTAGTACAGACCATAGCATACATCAAAGAACCAACTATATTAATATATGGGATGTTGTTCATATAGGCTCTTTCGACATTAGTATTGGGACACTGATCAATACTCAGCTTGAATTGAGGGTTTATTGGAGTCACAACTGGCTTCGAATTCGACATACCAAACTTTTCAAGAATCTTTCGTAGATATGCCTCTTGAGACAAGCATAACTTCGACTTCTTTCTATCTCTTCGAATGTCAATTCCAAGAATCCTGGAAGCAGCTCCCAGATCCTTCATATCGAACTCCTTATTGAGTTCAGCCTTCACCCTCATCACATCTTCGACATTGTTGCTTGCTATGAGAATATCATCCACATAAAGCAACAAAATAACAAATGAATTACCAGGTCAAAATCTGAAGTAAACACAGTGGTCGAACTGACTTCTAATGAAACTTATGCGTGCCATGAACTTGTCGAATCTCCTATTCCACTGTCGAGGAGATTGTTTCAGCCCATATAAAGATCTCTTTAGCTTGCACGCATAATCTTCCTTCCCCTTTTCGACATACCCTTCAGGTTGCCTCATCAGGATTATTTCATCTAGATCACCATACAAGAACGCAGTCTTCACATCCATTTGTTTCAGTTCAAGGTCGAACTGTGCCACGATGGCAAGCAACATTCGAATGGACATATGCTTCACAACAGGAGAAAACACATCATTGAAGTCGACACCTTCTTTCTGAGTGAAACCCCTTGCGACCAACCTTGCCTTCTATCTTTTTGACGTCACT
The DNA here is from genome assembly GCF_029867415.1 of Vicia villosa. Lineage (NCBI taxonomy): Eukaryota > Viridiplantae > Streptophyta > Magnoliopsida > Fabales > Fabaceae > Vicia > Vicia villosa. The sequence goes on along the minus strand of NW_026705210.1, from coordinate 333,139 downwards.
CCTTCAATTCCTTCCTTAACTTTGAAAATCCATTTACAACTGACTAACCTTGCTCCAGCAGATTTCTTGATCAGTTCCCAAGTGTGGTTATCATGAAGAGATTTCATCTCATCATCCATTGCCTTCAGCCATTTGGTCTTATTTTGAATCCTCATAACTTCCTTATAATCTCTAGGTTCATCATCAAGAACCTCACTGGCAGAGATTAATGCATAAGCTATAAGATCTGCATACCCAAGTTCCTGAGGTGGCTTGATGACTCTTCTTGACCTATCTCTTGACAATAGGTAGTCATCGACAATTTCCTCAACTTCCTCAGCATCTTCTGCTTCTTCTTCGACTTCATAAGGGATATGCAATTCAACATCATCTTGCTCCACCCCAATAGGAATCTCTACCTGTTCCAGCTCTTCTGCACTTCGACCATCATCATCAGTTTTCTTGAAGGTTATCTCTGCTTCATTGAAAACTACATATCTACTTATGATACACCTTCTGTGACTTGGCTCTAGGCACCATAGCCTATAAGCTTTGACTCTTTCAGGGTATCCCATGAACATGCATTTTAGAGCTCTAGGTCCGACCTTGTCTTGCCTAATGTGAGCATAGGCTGCGCATCCAAATACTCTCAGTTTGTCGAGATCTAGTGGATGTCCCGACCAAACTTCTTCAGGTGTCTTCATATCTAACGCTGTCAAAGGACATCTCTTTATCAGATATGTTGTTGTCGAAACAGCCTCATCCCAGAACACCTTCTTTAACCCTGCACTAGTCAACATGCGTCTGACTCTTTCCAAAATAGTTCGATTAAACCTTTCAGCCAAACCATTTTGCTGTGGAGTACCTGCAGTAGTTCTGTGTCTTGCAATACCAGAGGCCGCACAAAAACTATCGAATGCCCCATTATCGGTTCTCAACCTCTTGACCTTCCTGCCAGTCTGATTTTCGACCAGAGTCTTCTAACTTTTGAAATTCTCAAAAGTTTCATCCTTAGTCATCTGGATGAATACCCATAACTTCCTGGAATAATCATCTACTATGGATAGGAAATACCTCGCTCCAGAATGTGATGCACACCTTGCAGCCCCCCAAAGATCAACATGGATGTAATCAAGGGATCCATGTGTTCTTTGTTTGCCTTTGTTGAACTTCACTCTGCAAGATTTTCCAAGTACACAGGGTTCACAAAACTTCAGCTTTTCGACTTTGTCTCCACCAAGCAGATTTTGTTTCCCTAATTCGACCAGACCCCTTTCACTGACATGGCCCAATCTCATGTGCCAGATTTCTGTCTCCGAAAATGGTTTCGTGGATGCAACATTTGTCGAACCACTTACAACTTCAGCCTCAAGGGTATACAAGCCTTGTTTCTTCACGCCTCTTAAGACTTCCTTCGACCCTTTCATGACTCTTAGGATATTTTTCTCTCCTTGGAAAACATATCCTTTCTTGTCGAATTCACCAAGAGAAAGCAGATTTCTCTTCAAATCAGGAACATACCTGACTTCAGTTAACAACCTTATTGACTCATCATGGAACTTGAATCTCACAGATCCAACACCTGCAATCTTGCAAGCTTTGTTGTTTCCCAGCAGTACTGATCCACCATCTTGATCACATAATTCCTCGAACAAGTCTTTGTTTGGAGTCATGTGCCAAGTGAAACCTGAATCCCTAATCCACTCCTTCCTAGAGTCACTGCTCGAAACCACAAGGACATCAGATGATTTGAAATCATCTTGAACATTGGCTGCATTGCCATTATCTTTACCTCCATGATCTTTCAGGCGTTCAGGGCACACCTTTCTTGTGTGAACCTCCTTCTTGCAATGATAGCATCGAATTCCAGATGCTTCGCCATTGTAAGACTTCGACTGGCTTTCGCCTTTCTTCTTGTCGAACTTACCATCCTTTCGCAAGAATTTTCCTTTAACAACCAAACCTTCACCAACAGTCAAAGATTTATGCTCCTTTCGTTCATTCAAGTCCTTAGAATACAAGGCTGATTAAACTTCTTCAAAGGTCAGGGACTCCCTTCCATACAGGAGAGTTTCTTTGAAGTGAACATGTGTTCGAGGCAAAACGCACAATAGTAACAACGCTTGATCTTCATCATCGATCTTCACATCAATATTTTCAAGATCAAGAATCGGCTTGTTGAACATATCCAATTGCTCAGCCAACACTTTGTCTTCAATCATCTTGAATGAATACAAAGCTTTCTTCAGGTAGAGTCGATTTACCAGCGATTTGGTCATATACAAACTTTCAAATTTCACCCATAACCCTGATGTTGTCGTCTCCTTTGATACCTGTCGGAGAACCTTATCACCAAGGCTCAACAGAATTGCGTTGTGTGCTTTCTCGATCATATTCGTCTTCTCCGCTGCCGTTAATTCAGAATTCATGGCTGCCTCTCCCTTCAACGCTTCCAAGCAACCATGCTGAACTAGTAGGGCTTTCATCTTCAAACGCCACAGACCAAAATCATTCACTCCGGTGAACTTTTCAATCTCATACTTTGTTGAAGGCATCTTCTCCACGCTCATCGCACCAATTTGTTGTGAATTCAATGCCAAGAACAAAGTATAATGCAAGGGAAGAATAAAGAACAAATAAAAAGAAGAACACAAGAATTTGGTTATAACTGCTATTCTTTTACTTTCTCTTAGAAAACAAGATTACAAGTTTACAAGAATAACAAATAACCTCTCTCACCCTAAATCAGGGTTTGTTTTGTACAATAATGAGAGACTAGTATGCTATTTATAATAAAACCTAACATACTAATTAATGGGCTTTTTCCACAAGGCCCATTACACAAGCCAACTTAATAAATAAGCTAACTTAACAAATTAGGGTTTAAACACTAAAACCTAATTTAACATGCTAACAACCCTAGCATCTTCGACACAAGCATGTGAACAACCTTCGACTTCATGCTTAATCCTGTCGAATCAAGAAGCTACCCTTCGACCATACTAGAGTTCGATCCAATATCTCACACCAACAATAACAACAACACCAACACCAACACCAAACCCAGTACCAAGAATAACACTAACACCAGCATCAATACCAACACCAACACTAAGACCAATATCATTACCAAGAAAATTATAAAACTCCACATCAACAACAATGCCAATACACCTAACGTCCAGAGACGGGCCCCTCCACATCTCAACTTAGCCCCGACTTGGGCGAACCTGAGGAATACAACCCAAGCGACCCAATAATTTTGCAAATTTCATATTGCTGTAGCACCTAACAACAAACATATGGCTGCAACAAAGCAACAATGTCTTTTTATCAAGCCAATTCAAGTGCCGAGTGCTGCCAACCAAAAATCGTTTTCCCATCACCCCCTCCACCACGACAAAACTTTGATGGCATGGACAACCGACTATTTGACAGCAGGTAACCGAGATAATTTAGTGACTTAACGGAATACATGGACAACGAGCGCATTTAGGGGCTAATACAAGGGTCATCTACCCAAACACAACAAGAACCTCAAAGGGCTATAGGTCAACATGTTCGGAGAGCGCCTAGGTGCGGAACCGAGGGCCGTTATGGTGATGATCTTTAAAATATTTGTATTCTATTCTTTACATTTATAATCATGTTTTATTATTAATGAGTAATATATATTTTTGAATTTTTTACTAATTATTAAATATTTATTATTATTTAAATAAAATTAAAAACAAATAAAAACCCTTATATACACATTGGCGCCACCTCACATGGCAGTCCTAATTGGGCTTGCACTAAGGCGCCATCTAGGGTGGCGCATACTAAAAAATTTGAACTATGGCGCTATGGGGGTGGCTATTATGTGTAGGGCATCCCTAAACCCGGTTATCTAGGTAAATTTTCAGAAAAACATGTTTTTTTAAAACCTAGTTATTTATATATTTTTTTCTCCATTTTTATGGCTTCCATATCTCTGGCAGTGGATTACATGCATCAATTTATGAAAATGCATCTCTAGATTTTTTCGCAGATGCATCTCTAAACATATTCTTAGATAAAATAAGGGTGTTTCATTTGCAACGTCTTTTTTAATGTGATTTTGTTTACGTCATGAGATGTATCTCTGGCCACAACAAAAACATTTTTGATTTTTCATAGGTGTGGAGTGAAATTGATGATTTACATCCCTCTATTTTTTTTCAATCAATTTAAATTGCGAACCCAAGATATTTAAGTTGTGTCACTTGAGATATGATATGGTCTCCAACTTTCACCTCTATGATAGAAATGTTTCTTCTTTTTTTGAACTTGCATTTCATATATTACGTCTTACTTCTCCTTAAGCAAAAATCGTGTGTTTTTAAAATTCATCCTCAAATCTCTAACTTCTCATTTAAATCTTTCTTGGACTTTCTAAGTAGGAGAACTATATCATCTACAAAAAGTATGCATCTCAGTGCTAGCTCATTGATGTGTTCTATAAATACATCTAAAATAAAGGTAAAACGATAGGGACTTAGGAACGAACCTTAATGTAAATGTATTGTAATGGAGAATACATTAATTTGTTAAATTCGTTGTAGTATGATTATTTATGGTCTGTTTGATTTGATTTTATAAAATTGTTTTTTAATTTTTAATTTTTAAAAATAATAAAACTTATTTGGTAATCTAATTTTACAAAATTATCTTTGAAAACTATTTGTGTTTTAAAAATTAAAAAAAATTAAAGTAGGTTTTAAAGGTTTAATTTTTTGTTTTTAGTTTTGAAAATTAGTAGATTAGAAGGTAGAAGCCCATGTAAAGGAATACATGTCAATATTTGAGAAGATAATCGTTATCGAAGGTTAACATTTTAATAGTATATAAGACGAATTCAATCAAGTAAATAGGGGTCACAAATTTTATCGTTAATCTCTATAGAACTCAAAGTATCCAAGTCATAGAGAGAAACAAATTAGCAATTAAACATGTATGAATATTTGTCCCTTTTGTAATTCTTTGGTCAAAGCATTCAATTCATTTTACTTTTATTTGTAACTTGTAATCTTTGCTCATTTTGTTCTGTCGAACAATCTTATATTGTTCTTATTGAAATTTCTATTCAAATAATATATATTCAAACATCAATATTCACACACAAACATCTTTTCTTCAAACTATTTTGCACAAGATGTCCATAAAATATTTTCGAGTTTGATCCAATAAGTAAACTAAAACTTGTGATTTGATTTACTAAAAACACCAGTAAACACCACATATCAAAGGCTCATGGATGTGGTATTCTCGAAGTAGATAGGGTTCAACTTTTAGGTCTACATTGAAGATATGATCGTTAAGACACCAGAAACGAAAAACCACATCGTAGGTCTAGAGGATATCCTAGAATCAGTCAAATGGTATAACATGCGCTTAAATCCCACCAAGTGCTCCTTTATAGTATAGGTGGGCAAGATTCTAGGTTTTATGCTAACCAAGAGGGGGATAGAGGCGAACCCAAACAATGGCTAAACCATCATCAACATGAAATGTTCATCTAATGTTAAAGAGGTTCAACAACTAACAAGACGCCTAACCATCCTAGATCATTTTCTTTCTTGTGCAGATGACAAGGCTTTCCATTTCTTTGTCACCTTAAAGAAAAAGGAGAAATAAATGGACGAGCGAGTGCGAGGAAGCATTCTCCAACTTACAGGCCTTCTTGGCATCGTTGCCCCATTTTGACACGCCCTATAACAGACTCGCCGTTATACAGGTATCAATTTGTTACTAATCATGTGATGAGTTTGGTGCTTGTACCAGGGACAAACAAAGTTTAGAAAAAACTATTTTTTAATAATTAGGAAAAATGTGACAAATTTTGTATTGCTTGTTAAAATTAGAAAAAAAATTGTTTAAGATTTTGTATTAAAACTACTAATTATAAACGAAAATTACCATAACTAATTAATTATTTAATCATTATTAATTATTAATAATGACTACTAACCTCACATTCATCAAACAAAAATGACAATTATGAATTTAAGTATATATTTAAGAGAAATACTAGCAACACTCTCTTTTCAACACTCTCTCAAACACTCATTTTTTATTGGTTGAAACATGTGTGGGTCCTACTACTTTATGTGGAACCTATTTTCAAAATGAGGGGCCCACACATGTTTCAACCAATAAGAAAGTGAGTGTTTGAAAGAGTGTTCAAAAGAGAGTGTTGCTAGCACTCCTCATATATTTAAGGGTTAATAGTAGTTTACCCTCCTGTAATATGAGCGTGTTTCGGTTTACCCTCCCCCCCCCCCCCCCCCCCCACCGTTGCCAAAGGAGGGTTTTGGCAACAATTTTTTTGAAAAAACCGTTGTCAAAAGGTAGGGAGGGGGGAAAAGCGAAATTCGCTAACATTACGGGGGTGAATTACTGTTAACCCTATATTTAATTAGATTAACGGGACATAAATGTAAACATTATAGTAAAGTACAAATGACTATTAAATGGGCTAATTAATTATATGAATATGATAAATATGAAACTTGATTTATTGACTGAGTTGAAACAAGAAGAATCACCTAAGGTAATTTCTTTGTACATCCCTTAACCTTTTCAGGGGTCGCTGGCATAATTCCAGTTTTACTCTTGAATTCGAAGATGCATATCCGAATGCACCACATTTTATTTTTTACGGGTGCTTTCAGAGATGTATTTTCGAATTCACCTATTAGTGGATTTCGAAAGTACATATCCAAAGTAAACACTGAATGATTCTTAGAAAACAAAATCAAAAAACCAGAGAAGCTTAACATAAATTTAACACAGATAGTCAAAATTATATATATATTGAAACAGAAATTTTATATTACATGTTGTTATAAACGATTAACTGAGGATGTTGCAACATTTTGATAACATCTTCTCCCGATCTATTAATCTTCGCATCCACTTCAATCGGACCCTTAGTAGAGTATCGGCGGAAAGTACACCACATAATCTTTAAATCGTCATTCGTCTTCACTGCAAACTGGGTGAACTATACCTTTCCTTCAGTGTCAAGTGATGGTGAATGATACTCGGACTTGACTACCTTCTGATTTTTTGGATATTGCAGGAGACAATTGAGTATGGTAATCAGCTCGACGAGAGGCGTGTCCTCGGAGAACCTAAATTGAAAATGTCTTCTTCGTAGAAGTGACACCAATAATTTCTAGAAGAGGAAGCCTATACTTGTTGGTCTTGTACATTGAATCACTTATAAGGACAATTGGAATTGTGTTGAACAACTTGATACTTTCTGTATGAGTCTAAAAAATGTCACAGACACTGACTTTATCATCACACACTGTATACCTTGAAACATAGTGGTTATCGTCTAAAATTTCCAAAAGTTGTTGCATTTCAGATCTCGGACCTTTACTCGCAATGTTTCGTTTATAACGTTCATTGTATAACTGCTTGATATTTGAAATACTTTGTGGTCTTTTCTATTTCAAATCTACAAGTATGTTTCTCGACACAACTTTGATTATCGACATTTCCAAAATAATTTCATTCCCCTCCATCTTAAGTTGACCTACAATTGGATGACTTTATAGCTTGATGTCCAATGCATGATTATGTTTCCCAGAAATGACACTAAACCGCCACATATCATCCACTCTACATGATCCGCGCAATTTAAATAAACACTCACATTTTCTCGATCTGGTGTCATCATGTTTTAACTTCCGAATTTTTTAAACATATTTTCCGCCTCTCTCGCATCTCATTGTTACAAATGTTTGCCTTCTACTAGTGCCATTGTCGGACCTTCCAATCACAACGCAAACCCGAGTTTGCTAGCTTCCATTCAGACTCATTCAAGCATATGTTGACGAGCATTTGAAAATTGATCATTTTATAAATTGTTGTTGAATATCTATCTCGACAACAATCGTTTTAACATCGTCCTTCACCTCATCCGGCTTAGCATCATCATTCACCTTGTCCGAAACAGCTTTGGGAAACATGTCAGGGTGCACCATATCTAAAATGGACAAAAACAAAAAATCTGTTAAGAATTTTGTTTCTGTAACAAACAGTTTCTAATATGCACTTCCAAAATAATTTAGGTGCGTTTCAGAAATGCATATTTGAAGAGACGCAGTTTCTTCATCCAAAAGTCAGCTTCAATGCAAGGAAATGAGAGATGAAATGAGGAAACTTTACCTTAAATTATATCTTTTTATGCTCTCTTTGACATGATAAAATACTTGAAACTTTGTTTGAAGACGAAAAATCGATTGAGAATAGATGAGGGTTTTTTTGAGAATTTTGGTTATGGGGTTAAATGAGGAGAAAAAATAGTTCATGCAACAAGGTGATATAAACCAGATATTTTTAGAAATACATCTCCGAAAATATCACTGAATATTTAAATTTAACGTTCAAGTGTAAACAAGGTGTTTTCTGAAATACATTTCTGAAAAACCTTAAAATTTGATTTGAGATATATTCGAAGATACATCTCTTTATTTTTGAGGTTTTCAGAATTTTTTTCACTACAAGTGTACAAAGAAATTTCCATCATCTAATTGTAATGTCCAATATGTAGTAAATGGAAAAATAATCCAGATACACCCATGTAAAATATTTAAATGAGGAGTGCTAGCAACACTCTCTTTTCAACACTCTCTTAAACACTCACTTTCTTATTGGTTGAAACATGTGCGGGTCCCTCACTTTGAAAATAGGTCCCACATAAAGTGGTAGGACCCACACATATTTCAACCAATAAGAGAGTGAGTGTTTGAGAGAGTGTTGAAAAGAGAGTTCTTAGCATTTCTCATATTTAAATTACATATCGTGTTAATTCGTAAGAATAGTTAAAGATCATTATGAGAAATAATGGCAACCTCTCCCCATTATGATGCCATATTTCTACAACTTCCAAATTAAAAATACCGTAGTGAAAAATGATCTGGTGCAATAAATTAAGAAGGTGGAGGGGAACTTTGGGAAAAAAGAGACATAAGATGATAAGAAGAGAGTAATTTGATAACCAAAGTTATGAAAGTTACCGTACAGTAAAGTCACTAAGCCCATTCCGAAAAGTTATCTGTTTCCATTTTTTCCACAACTCATCTCATCTCGAGTCTTTAAATATATTTTATGGTACTATATAAACGTGGTTCATTCATAAACCACCTACATGATAGGTTCACCTTAAATATCATCATTTTCAATAAGTTTTTATAAAATTATTTTTTTAATATATGTATTTTTTCAAATTATGTGATTTTAACATCTTTATAATTTATTTTAATATTATTGAATGACAAAATTAATTTTTTAATTTATAAAAAATTAAATTTAAAAAACTTTTAATATTTTATAAAAATCATGTTTAAAAAAAGTTATTTTTTTTAATGTAAACTAACATACTCTATCACTTAATTTGACAATGATATGTGTACAATAATTTTTTTATAAATCAAATATTTTTTACGCGCAATTTTAGAGACTAACTCTTGAACTTTGAAGAATCACTATATATAGGAAATTTCGCTCTCAAGAGATTTAATATTGATGCATACCTAGGACTCTCGAACTCAAAACCTCTACTTAATTTGAAAAAGATTAAAAATAACTCTTGAACTTAGAAGAATCATTATACACAGCAAAATTTGCTCTCATAAGATTTAAAATTGGTACATACCACGGACTGAATTCGAACTCAAGACCTCTAATTAATTTGAAAAAGTTTAAAGACCTCTATCATATCAATTAAATACTATAAAAAAAATTTACTTTCAAAAAGTAAAAATATTTTTTAAGAAATTGATAAATAGATATGACTTTTCTTTATTTCTTCAGCTCACATAACTTTTCTTCCAATTTGCTCTAATTTAAAGCAAGGAGACTTGAACAAACAATTATAATTTAGGCAATTTCTCATCTCACTCTTGTTATATGAAATGCACTTTTGAAAATACAAAAATGCCCCTGGATAAATTTAGAGATGTATCTCTTAACACACCAAATATCTTTTTATCATTATTTAGTTTGGAGATGTGATCAGTCACTAATTCTATTTAGTTTCCATCAATTATTCGTTAAAAATTCGTCAACTTGGTAACACTTTAGTTTGTCTTTTCATCATTTCGTTTAAGTTATTTCATCTTTTGCAAGTTTATCTTTGTATGATTTTAATTTGAATTATATGTCAATTAGATGCTTTTGATATCTTGGTTTGGTAGTTGTTTGTGATTTCAGATGCAAGTGAAAAGCTCCAAAGAATTAGTACAAAGGTGGAAGATGGAAAAATGGCAGCAAGCGTACAAGGGGCAGAAGCTGACACGGGTGAACGTGTCGTGCGACACGGCTGTGTCAGCAAATGCGCTATGAATTTTCGCTTTTTGAGTTTTTTAATATTCTGGTTCATTAAGGGTATTTTGGACATCTTGCATCGTTGAGGAATGACCTAACACTATTTAGACCTAGTTTATGAAAGCATTTGGGGCATCTTTGATGGTACGAAAAATTACAGAAGAAGGAATAGGGCTCTCAAGGGTTTCGCAGAACGGAATTTTTCAAGAGCAATCGCGATTGAAGATCGAAACAATCCTTTTTTCTTGTAATGTCTAATCTTCTTTTTGTATTTTCTTGAATATTATGAGCGGCTAACCCCCAATGCTAGGGGGTGTCCCCGAATTGCAATTGTAATGAACCAAATTTCCCTTATTTTATGATATCATTGTTTGTGTGAACCTATTTGATTGTGCAAAGTGCTTAATGCTTTTTCTATCGGACAAATAGATTTTGATTTACGATTGGGGTTTAGGTCAGACAAACCACCTCATCGCTGTTTGCACAATAATATTACGGTAGATATTGCTTAGGAATGAGGGAGGATTCACCGTAGTAACCGTAACATTCTACTTAAATTACATATTACTTGATATCATCTTGAATGGCTAAGGAATTAGGATACAAGATGAATATCAAAGGTTTTCTGCTAAGGAATTAGGAAAAATTATTTTTGAGATTCGGTAATAGTTCACTCTAACTAATGTTTCGTAAATAAGGAATAAAGGTTGTTGCAAGGCAATTCATACACCTTGCCCTAGCGTGCTTTCTCATATCGTTTAAAAGACAATTTTACTCTGTTGCTTTAATTCATTCTTACTTATCATTATTTCTAAACAATCACCAAACTCCCATGTTATATTGTTCAATTGAATCATTAAAAGAACTTATATTTCCTACGCAGTCCTCGAGATCGATTTTGGGGGTAAACCCTATTATTATTACATTGGTGAAAATAGTACACTTGCTAATTTTTTGATTAAGTTTTTAGCGTCGTTGTCGGGGACTGGCAAAATATAAGTTTGACTAGTAATTCTGTAAGTTCTCTGTTTAGGATTGGCTTAATTTTTATTAAAACAAATAATAGCAGCAATAATGTAAAACTATAATATAGAAGAAGTCCCACTCAAATGCTAGAACATGTTATGTTGAAGTATTTCAACATCTGGAATAACATGTCACATGGGATGTCACAACATCTTGCCTGAGCTGAAAAGAAGAGTTTTAGTTAAATCTGTTATGATTTAACTACTATAGAAGAGTGCAGAATATTCCTGAATATTGTGCAAATCATATGAGGCGTGATTTATTTAACAGGTATGAAGAATAAAAAATATACAACAAATAATTAATCAGAATATTCGAATAATATATAGTTTCTAAATATGGAGACATTTTAGGAAGCTAAAGATTGAAGGTCTTGTTTGTAGCAGAAGTTACTGCTTATTTGTAATATCAAATGTGATGCGATTAGAAGCCCAAGTCCAATTGGGTATAGGTTAAGTTTTACTTATAAATATAAGGATTTGTAACCTAGGTCGATAAGGATTGAAGATGTAGAATCCTAGGGTTTGGAAGGGTGAACCTCCCGGGTTGTGGGAAGGTCACCATGTCTTTCTCAAAGCTATGAAGCAAGAGATATATTGTTCACCTTAAAGCCTGTAGGCAAAAGGTGTATTATTCTTGGAGGAAGCTTTGAAGTAAATCCAAGTTATTTGTTCTTATTCAAGAGTCTTGACTAGGTATTGTCTTGTAAAGTGTGTCATTTGGTTGTCATTTAAATAGTTGTTACTGGGTTGTAGCAGTTAGGTATCACTAGGGAGTGAGCGGAGGTTCTCTTGTCTTGGATGGGTTTCTGAGATAAAGGCTTCATTGGGTAGTTACTAGGTAAACCGGAGGTTGTTTACATAAAACAGTACTACTGATAGTGGAATCTTTTTCCTGGCTTGGTAGCCCCCAGAGTAGGTGTGTTTGTCACCGAATTGGGTCCACAATTGATTGTGTTCTTTACTTTTCATTACTGCGCAAAACTATTTATATCTTGCCAATGTTTCTTAACAGATCGGATATCTCGACATTGTACAAGACATCTCGATCTGCTATACCATAATTTCAATTGGTATCAGAGCAGGCATCCTATTCTGTCTCTAGATGAGATCTTGGGAGGATACTTTCTGGTTTGGCAAGGAAGACTCTTACTGAAAAGAGGTATGAACTTGGACAATTCATACCATTGTACGGGTGATTTCTTGGCAATGATCATTGGTTATCTGGAGCGGAAGTTGTTCCTTTGTGTTGCCTTCAGGCCTGTAGCTTGGTGGAAAGTTGTTGTATGTAGGGTTGATTTATTTTCAATCCTATGTTGCCATGGTTATACTTGATTAGTGGTATAAGCATTGTGTCTGAGTATTGGTGAGGAGATTTTTTTTTCCGCTGCATGGTATCTTATATAACCCTAAAAGTATGGGGAAGGATACTAGGATTACTGCCTCCCAACAGAGTATATGCCAGATGTTTCAAACAGATTTATTGGAAGGGTCAAAGATAATTGAGATTTCTCTCAAGTCCACTCATAAAGACATTTATCAAGAAGGGTGATGAGAGTCAATTAATCACAGATTCTCATGTATGTCTATATTTTTTTTAATACCTTGAAGACTGTCAAGGATGGTAGGATGTTCTATGGGATGTTAGAACACTATTTCAATATATATGCAGCTAGCGATTGAGGAGCAGCTGTTTTGGGTGCTGAACAAAATGTTATGAATACTTTTGTTTGGAACTTACTCCTGATCTGGACGAGGAGACATCTGACAGGTGAAGGTTGATCTCATTTTTTGTTTCAAGGGTTGGAACTTAGGAAAGTTCCTACATGAAGGCATCTAAGATGAGGTGCTGTTGATGTATTTCCGCTGCATGGTATCGCTTGTAAACCTGGTTGTCTTAGCATTAGGTTTTGATCTCCTCAAGAACTGTATCCTATGATAAGGCAGGTTCAAAAATTTGTTTTGTCAACTGATTAAAGTAGCCAACGACACTTGAGTCTTGGCTTTCAAGTCCACTCATAAAGGAACTTCAGTAGGATTGACGGTTTACGTTTCAAGGAACATGTCTCATTTGTTACGAATTATTGATGGAAGGATGAAGCCAGTTATTTTGGTCTCTGATAGAGTCTTCATAACTCTTGATTTATTTAAAGAAGTAATTCTGAGGATAGTTGCGGTTTGAAAAGCAGGGTTTCCTGTTTTAAAGCTGACCAAAGGATGTTTCATCACCAAGTTCAGTTGAATGTTCCAAAAGTAGAAACTAATGTCCTATAACATGCTGGAACATCATGTCGATAAAACTCCTTGTGAAATAGATGCTTTGGGCACAAAACAAATGTGCATTTATCACATAAGTTTGGAACCTACTCCTGACTTGGAAGAGGAGGCATCTGAGCTATGAAGCTAAGATGTGTATCCAGAAAACACGTCTTAGATTGGTGGGTTGAATGATCAACCAAGTTGTCTGCTTCTTGGTTCAGTTTATTTTTGATTCAAGTGAGTGGGAAAAACAGCTGCTGTGTTCTAATGTCCAGAAGAGTGATGACCTCTCAGCCAAAGTCCCTAATACATCAAGTTATCATGTTAAGGACATTCTCTTATTATGTCTGAGTAATCCCTCTAATCAATGGAACCAGATGTGTGGAATGATGTTGGGTAGTATTAAAGCAGACACTGTGTGGGAGGCTCTACAAGGATGTATTAACTATAAGTTGTGCTCCTAGTAAGGGAGAAGATATGTTGTACGTCAGTATGACTCTTAGAGGCTGATGAAGGGAGTCCTAATCTGGAGGTGAAGGATTCTAAAGGGTTGTAAGAAGAAATGTCTCAACATCATTGCTTTGAGATTATATGATAGGTTTTTTGCAGACGGTGGTTCTTCGACAGGATAGAGGTTGCCTACTCAAACCTGATATCTTTATCAAGTCAATGAGAGTATTGAACTCTTGTTCTAAGGTGGAAGATACTATTAAGGAATCATCGACTGTATGGTGGTGTTAACCTAAGCTAAGAGGTTGATGAATGTCTGCAAAGCTTGTGTGTCATCTGAATCACTTTTCGGCTTCATAGGTGCAGAAGGTTGGTTGTTCCAAATACCTAGTGAAGGGAATCTACTCCATAGGTGCAGAAGGTTGGTTGTTCCAAATACCTAGTGAAGGGAATCTACTCCATAGGTGCAGAAGGTTGGTTGTTCAAGCATCCCAAATCCAAACAGGAGGTCTGAACATCGGAAGGCTCTTGAGAGGTGCATGTTGCTACATATGCTTAATTTGGACTTGAAGGTTGATCCTCTTGTATCTCGTGAAAGAGTTGTGAAGGGTCTACTATGGGAGATGCCAGAGCCTTACTATTTGATCAGGTTCATGTGATTGATATTGAAGTTGGATTCAATGTTGAAACATCATGTCCAGAGTTTTTTTGTCTCTTCATCCAATAAAGATTAAGTTTGAAGATGAAATTAAAGTCAAGCCACTGACCTAATACTAGAATGTTTTGGCTGTCATGACTGGATATCATGTAGGAGATTCGAAGAGTACCACATGTGTGAAGAAGAAGCGTGTCAGGTTAAAATCTTACCTTGTGTGAGAAGGTAATCATATCTGATTTACTAATAAGTACTTTTATGGGAGATTAAGTATCTATCAGGATTCTGCATGAAACTTGGCTACAATTACTTTGACGGGAGCTGAGTGGTTGTCTGATGGCTGTGTGCAAATCTAACTTCTGAACATGTCCGTCAAAAATGGTGGAGAGTTTATTTTCTTCTATGGTATTCGGTTGTGTGGTTCTAGTGAAGATGAGACCTATTGGGGATCCTGTGTGGATTGGATTGTTGTAAAGGGCATGTATGGAGTTATGTCCCTTAATGATGGTTCTAGAACCACGGTTGATAGATTTTGTGGCGAAGGTGTTGTTGTCCTAAATGATGTTATAACATCATATTATAATGCAGTAACTGAGGGTTCTAATCATAGCGGGATGATCTGACAACTCGTGATTTCCATCATTTTGGTGAACCTCTGAAGTTGTAAAAGTATGAACTCTGTCTGAAGAGACTGTCCTTCTTGTACCTTAGTGACACCTGGAAGCAAATTAAGGAGGTGTTAAAATAAGATTCATAAAGATGGACAGAGTATACAACACTTTCTAGATGAAGCATAAGGAATTCATGATATGGGAGTGAAATATATGTCCTGTGGGGCAATCCTTGTACAGTTTGGATACTTGTCAAGCAAGAAAGGGAATATATGATTCAAGATGCTTGCTTTGATCAGTTTCATTTCTTTTCATAGCCCCTCACTTAAAGAGAGTATTAAGGAAGATAAACTTAGATCCAATTTATGGTCCTTGAGAGCTTCATTGGAATCTCAGTACACTCATGTGTCATTTGAAGAGCATGACGGACAGTCTTGGCTCTCTAAGAGAACTGGTGCCCTCTAGTCGATATGGTTCAGAAAGTGAAGACAATGTCTGAAGGAATGTCAGGACATTATATCAGATGTTGGCTGCATAACGAACAAAAGTTGTTTTTTTACGTGGTCACACACATGTCAGAGGAGTGCGAAGAGAGGTGTGGTAACCGTCCATATGCATGCATTGGGACTATTTCCTTTTCAGTGGAATCAGTCAAGCTTCAGAAAAGGTATTTAATGTTACGGTTGAAAAAGTATGCACTGAATATTCATGAGTTTCCCTTATAAGAGTGTTTCCTTTTGACCAAGACCATTGGTTCATTCAAGGATCGTTACTTTCGAAGAACAGGTTGAGCTATTTATAGAGGTCTCGTGAGCGCCTGTCATCATATCAAACATGGGCTTTATTTGTTTGTGTCTACCTTTTGTTTTGTGAGGGCTCTCTTTGTCAAATTTTGGCCAAAAAGGGGGAGAAAGGATTAATTGCAATGGGTTTGGGTCTGTGTAAACTGTAACACCCGTATATTTTAATTTCTAATTTAATTGGAAATTTAATTAATAATTAGAATTATTGGTGGTTTGTGGAATTTAATTGGAAAAGAAGAGTTTATGGTGTTGGGCCATGTGTGATGTTAAGGAATGAGGGGGGTGTTATGTTAATAAAGGCCCTATTCTAATTAAAGGTTATTTTATAAAATAATAAAGAATTGGGAAGAAAGGAAGGGAACGTGAAAAGAGTTTGGAAAAAGGGAGAACATGAAAGAACTGGAGGATTTGGAACACGAAGAACGTGAAAGAGGAACAGAAGAGGGAGAGACCAAGATCAAGAAATTGGCTAAGGTAATGGGGGACTCTCCGGTTAACATTTCTTATCGTGTTTTGGATGGTAACATTGATTAGGGATATTGTCTAGGTCAATTGGATTATATGTTAGGTTTAAGGAGGTTATAATTGATGAAATTGCATAGATTATTGGTTAATTGTGTGTTTCTTTGATGTGTGATGATGAATAATGATGCAATTGATGATTAACTGTCTGTAAATGATGTTTAGAATCAATTTTGGACTTAGAATGGGTGAGATCGCAGGGTCTGTCGCAGACCTGAGAATCTGTGAAATCGCCAGTTCACGCCGCGTCCATGTGTTGGCGCCACGAACTGCTTGGCAGAATGTTGAAGGAAATTTGATTCGCTTAGTTCGCGCCGCGAACCTTGTTAGCGCCGCGTGCTGTTAGTGATAGCTGTTTTGGAAAATTTTAAAGATGCATAATTTTCAAACCGTAAACCTGTTTTTAGTGCCGTTTCGAGTGTGACGCACCTTATGAAATAATCTATCTGTTTAGATAATGAAATGAGGTATAACTTAATTATTTTAAACTATGATTTAATTGCTTGTTGAAGGATGTATTGTACATATATGTGATGAGATGTGTTAATACATGCTATGTTTAAAATATGAGTCGTATGATGATTTATTTAATTGGATGGTGAAGTTTATAAAATACACTATGCGAGGATATGAATATGATTTGAACATTTTGTTAGTTTGATGAATGATGTATTGTTGGCATATATGATGCAATGTGACAATATAAGATGTATTTGAAAACATGATTATGTGATGATTGTTGAGAATTGTATAATGATGATTGATATGTGTTGGAAGATGTGAATACATGTATGTTCTTTATGGATGATGATGAATGAGGATTAATGTGAATACATGTATGTTCTTAATGATGATGATTGAAGGATAGAAAAACACTTAGAAAGGGGGGGGGGGGTTTGAATAAGTGTAGTCTAAAAACTTGAACGATAAAAACAATTTGCACAGTTATTTTTATCCTGGTTCGTTGTTAACTAAACTACTCCAGTCCACCCCCACGGAGTGATTTACCTCACCTGAGGATTTAATCCACTAATCGCAACAGATTACAATGGTTTTGCACTTAGCCCACGACTAAGTCTTCTAGAGTATCCTGATCACAACCTGATCACTCTAGGAACAAATGCTTAGACACAAGCTAATACTTTCTTAGAGTATCCTGACCACCACGTGATCACTCTAATTACAACTGCTTAGACACAAACTAAGACTTCCTAGAGTATCCTGATCAACACTTGATCACTCTAGTTACTTACAAATTAATGTAATCAAATAAGAGTTTTACAATGCTTCTGAAAAGCTATAATCACAATAGTGATATTTCTCTTAATGTTTAAGCTTAATCTCACTAATATATTACAACAGCAATGTAGTGAGCTTTGATGAAGATGAAGTTTGAGAGCTTTGAGTTGATCAGCGTTTCAGCAAGTTTTTCAGAATAAGTTCGTTAAGTATTGGTAACCTTGCTTCTCATCAGAACTTCATATTTATAGGCACTTGAGAAGATGCGTAGCCTGCCACTTGTACTTGCTTCTGATCTGATGTTTGTGTATATAACGTTTGAATATCATCAGAGTCAAACAGCTTGGTGCATAGCATCTTCCTGTCTTCTGACCTTGAAGTGCTTCTGAGAGTTATACCATGAGAACTTCAGTGCTTCTGCTTCTGAACTCAAGTTCTTCTGATGTTTCCATAGACCCATGTTCTGATTCTACTTTGACCATCTTCTGATGTCTTGCCAGACCATGTTCTGATGTTGCATGCTGAACCTTCTGAGGCAAAGCTTCTGAGCGCTGATTTGTGCATACTCTTTATATATTTCCTGAAAGGGAAATTGCAATGTATTAGAGTACCACATTATCTTACACAAAATTCATATCCTTGTTATCATCAAAACTAAGAATATTGATCAGAACAAATCTTGTTCTAACAATCTCCCCCTTTTTGATGATGACAAAAACATATATAAATGATATGAATTTGCGATCAGAAAGAGCAGACGGCTAAAGACAATTTACACAGCTATAGCATAAGCATGTGAATATGTCTCCCCCTGAGATTAACAATCTCCCCCTGAGATGAATAATCTCCCACTGAAATGAATACTAGAAGAATTTTATAAATAAAAGACTTCCCTGAGTATTTCAGTAGAGACGTTCACATATGCTTGATCTTCAGAACATTCATGACTTCTGATTCTTGCTTCCATAGGACAGCTTCTGAACTTGAATTTCTTTAGATCTTCAGAACATCCACAGCTTCTGATTCTTGCTTCCATCGAACAGCTTCAGAACTTGAATTTCTTTGATCTTCAGAACATTCACAGCTTCTCATTCCTGCTTCCATCGGACAGCTTCAGAACTTAAATTTCTTTGATCTTCAGAACATTCACAGCTTCTGATTCTTGCTTCCATCGGACAGCTTCAGAGCTTGAATTTCTTCTTACATCACTTCATGCTAGATTGTATCAGAACATTGTTGAATGTACCAGAGCTTCATCAGAGCATCTCGACATCCTGAAATGTTACAGAATAAAACTAAACAACAAAAGTCAGCATGAATGAGTCAGAACATAGAATATATTTCAGAACACATAATATGTATCAGAGCCATATAAAATGTATCAGATCCATATAGAGTGTATCAGAACAAATAGACATAATGTTTCAGATCATATTATATCATCAGAATATCTGAACATCCTTCCTTCTTGCTTCTTGCTTCTGATTTTGAAGCTCCATAGCACTCAGCTTGCTTCAAGAATCCAAGAGCTTGATTCATCTTGTTGCTTCTTATGTTGATCTTTTAAAGAGAATCTTCAATTCATGCAACAACATAACTTAAAGCATAGAACTTTGCAAGTTTTGTTAGTAATGTGGGGCCTTTTTACCCGGTAACTGATAATATTAATCAGATCATTTATCATATATTTTCTCCCCCTTTTTGTCATAACATCAAAAAGAATATAAAAGATTCAGATGTAGAAAACGACAAAGGAAAGAAACAGAATTAAACTTTTCATTGATTAAGCAAACAGAATTACAAAAGATGTATGCAGAAAAAGCAGATGCAACAAGGAAAGAAAAACTACAAAGACCAAAGACTAAGACCCTAGCTTAGACAAAATATGCGCCAGAATGTCATGAACCCCGTCAGCGCTTGCAGTTTGCCTTGCCATGAAGGAGCGAAACTCACCATTGGCTGCTTCTTGCGCGTCCAAACGAGAAGCCAGCATAGCTTGATTCTGATGCAGAGCTTCCAAGGTCTCCATCAGAGCTGAGGGTTCACCAGAAGAAGAAGCACCGGAACTTCTGCCAACAGGGACAGCAATCTTAGCAGGACGATCTTCTGGAAGGTCTTCAGCTTCTGTACCTTCCATCTCAACATCTGAGTCTGACTCAGGAGCAGCCTCAGCATATTCTGGTTCAGGCAACTCAGAAGCTCCAACTTCCAACGCCTGAAGAATAGCTGCTAGGTTTGTTGGAGGAGTAGGACCAGCAACTTCAGCAGGATAAACCACTTCTGGAAAGATCATGTGAGGAGCACTTTCAGAAGGGTTCATTCTGAACCAATCAAACAACCATTGAAAATCTCCAGTCAGCACAAGATACCTTGGTCTCCATACCACAATGTCTCTGCAGGGATTTTCTTCTACCATCTCATAGCTTCAAGACATCATAGCTTCAAAGGGATTCACCTTGAGAGGGTCATAGGTGATCCTTACTCTTTTTGGTTTGTTTTTTGGTTCATCAGTTGCCTTTCTCTTTTGTTTACGATCAGTTTCTTGATTTGCAGAACTTGACAAAGGATTCATGATGAAGTTGCAGATAGTGAAAACTGCTAGGGTTTATGATATGAATGCAGAGAGAGAGAGAGAGAGCGAAAAAGAAACTGAATGCAAGAGAGAGAAATATAAGAGTGAAAAGAAACGTTTGAAGAGTATTAAAAGAAAAAGAAATAAAAGGAAATGATGGATAGCATTTAATGTTACGTGACGTGAGGAGAGATAATAATGACAAAAGAAGTGATTAGCACAGATACCTAAGTAGGCGTCCCCTCAACTGCACACACGCTTGTCCAGAAATAGTGAACACGTGTTTACCATCTGGATAGCCAGTTACAGCTATTTTACTTTTAAAGAGATTCTGAATCAACTTAGACAATGAAACGTTAGTAATAGCAGAATCACTACTTCTAATTGATTAAAATCAGAACTTCTTATAAAAGACAAATCCAATCACATTTCAAAAGATACTCATACATAAGATCTTCTCATCTTATCATTCTGGACATAAATCCATACTGATATTCTTCAGAATGAACTTAAACCTATCTTCAGCAAGGGGTTTTGTAAAGATATCAGCCCATTGATGGTCTGTATCCACAAAGTTTAAAGATATAACACCCTTCTGAACATAGTCCCTTATGAAATGATGTTTAATCTCAATATGTTTAGCTTTTGAATGTAAGATAGGATTCTTAGATAAACATATAGCAGAAGTATTATCACAGAAAATAGGAATGTTACTCTCATATATCTGATAATCTTCTAGCTGACTTCTCATCCAGAGCATTTGTGTGCTACAACCAGCAGCAGCAACATATTCTGCTTCTGTTGTTGAGAGGGCAATTGTAGCTTGCTTCTTGTTGTACCATGAGATCAGATGACTTCCAAGAAATTGACAACTTCCAGAAGTGATCTTCCTTTCAATTCTATCTCCAGCATAGTCAGCATCACAGAATCCTACTAAGTTGTATTCTTTGGATCTTCTGTAAACTAAACCAACATTAGTAGTACCTTTCAGATGCCTCAGAATTCTCTTAACCGCAGTTAAATGAGATTCTCTCAGATCTGATTGGAATCTAGCACACAAATAAACACTGAAGAGAATGTCAGGTCTAGAAACAGTTAGGTATAGAAGAGATCCAATCATACCTCTGTACAACTTCTGATCTACCTTCTTTCTTACCTCATCCTTACCTAGGACACATGTTGGATGCATAGGGGTTTTGGCTTCTTTACTTTCAGAAAGATTAAACTTCTTCAGAAGTTCTTTCACATACTTTGTTTGATGAACATAGGTTCCATCAGAAGTTTGGTTGATTTGAATCCCAAGGAAATACTTGAGTTCTCCCATCATGCTCATTTCAAATTCAGCCTGCATAGACTCGGCAAACTCCTTTCCAAGTGTAGCATTAGATGTTCCAAAAATGATATCATCAACATATATTTGACATATTAAAATATCCTTTTTAAATGTTTTACAAAAAAGAGTAGTGTCCACTTTTCCTCTAGTGAAACCATTTTCCAGAAGGAAAGAACTTAAACGTTCATACCAAGCTCTAGGAGCTTGCTTCAATCCGTATAATGATTTCTTTAATTTAAAAACATGATTTGGAGACTTGGAGTCTTCAAAACCAGGAGGTTGATGGACATAAACTTCTTCATCTATATAACCATTTAAGAAGGCACTCTTGACATCCATCTGATAAAGAGTGATGTTGTGTTGAGTGGCAAATGAAATTAATAGACGAATAGATTCTAACCTGGCCACTGGTGCAAAGGTTTCTGTGTAGTCAATCCCTTCTTGCTGACTATAGCCCTGAGCAACCAGTCTGGCTTTGTTTCTTACCACTTCTCCCTTCTCGCTTAGCTTGTTTCTGAATACCCACTTAGTGCCGATGATGTTAAATCCTTTGGGTCTAGGAACCAAGTCCCATACGTCATTCCTTGTAAACTGATTGAGTTCTTCTTGCATGGCAATTATCCAGTCTGGATCTTCTAGAGCTTGATCAATAGAAGTTGGCTCGATCAAAGAAACAAGACCTAATTGACAGTCTGCATTGTTCTTAAGGAATGCCCTTGTTCTGATGGGATCGTGTTTCTTTCCAAGGATCACATCTTCTGAATGAGCTGAAGCAAGTCTAGGTGATCTTCTGATTGTTGGCTCTTCAGAAATCCTGAGATTCTCTAAAGATGCAACAACTTGATCTTCTGATCCATTGCTTCTGAGACTTTCAGCTTCTGCAGCTTTGCTTCTTGGTTCTACAGCTTCTGATATATCAATATCTATATCTGCAAAATTCTCAAACTGCTTTGGTTTTTCAAGACCAAGCTTATCATCAAACCTGATATTGATTGATTCTTCTACAATCAATGTTTCAGTATTGTATACTCTGTAGCCTTTAGAGCGTTCAGAATATTCAAGAAGGAAACACTTTTGTGCTTTAGAATCAAACTTACCAAGATGATCTTTAGTATTCAGAATGAAACACACACATCCAAGAGGATGAAAATATGAAATGTTGGGCTTTCTGTTCTTCCACAATTCATAAGGAGTCTTATTTAGAATAGGTCTTATAGAGATTCTATCTTGAATATAACACGCAGTGTTTATTGCTTCTGCCCAGAAATGCTTAGCCATATTGGTTTCATTTATCATGGTTCTGGCCATTTCTTGTAGAGTCCTATTCTTTCGCTCTACAACTCCATTTTGCTGTGGAGTTCTAGGACAAGAGAAATCATGGTCAAAACCATTTTCTTTGAAGAACTCCTCAAAGAATCTGTTCTCAAATTCGCCACCATGATCACTTCTGACCTTTATGATCTTGCACTCCTTTTCAGATTGGATCTGAGTGCAGAATTCAAAGAACACTGAATGAGACTCATCCTTGTGTTTCAAGAACTTTACCCATGTCCAGCGGCTATAATCATCTACGATGACTAATCCATATTTCTTCCCTTTGACAGATGTTGTTTTGACTGGGCCAAACAGATCAATGTGCAAGAGTTCTAACGGCCTTGAGGAAGAAACAACATTCTTAGACTTGAATGCAGGTCTGGAGAACTTGCCCTTCTGACATGCTTCACAAAGAGCATCTGATTTGTATTTCAGATTTGGGAGTCCTCTGACCAGATTTAGTTTGTTACTCTGAGAAATCTTTCTCAAACTAGCATGTCCTAATCTTCTGTGCCAGACCCATTGCTCCTCAGAAACAGACATAAGACAAGTTACCTTCAGCTTCTCAAGATCAGAAAGATCAATCTTATAAATGTTGTTCTTTCTCTTGCCTGTAAATAGGATTGAGCCATCCTTCTGACTTACAGCCTTGCAAGACTTTTGATTGAAGATTATATCATAACCATTGTCACTTAATTGACTTATGGACAATAAGTTATGCGTTAATCCTTCTACAAGAAGTACATTAGTTATGGAAGGAGAGTTACCAAGACTTATGGTTCCAGAGCCAATGATTTTTCCCTTCTGATCTCCTCGAAACTTGACTTCTCCACCTGGTTTAAGCACCAGGTCTTGGAATGTAGACCTTCTTCCCGTCATGTGTCGCGAGCACCCAGAGTCCAGGTACCATGACATTTTTCTTTTTGTCCTTTTTGCCGCCAAGGATATCTGCAACAGAAATTATCTTCTCCTTAGGTACCCATAATTTCTTGGGTCCTTTCTTGTTAGTTCTCCTCAAGTTCTGATTGAACTTGGGTTTAGCAAAATATTTAACAGGAGGAACAACATGATATTCTTTAGGTTTGTCAGCATGATATTTCTTAGGATGTGTCACATGCTTCTTGGTGTGAACAGTGTTAAAGCTCTGTGCATGTGAAGTGAGCCTAATATCATGTGCATGGCCATATTTGAACTGATCATACAATGGCTTGTATGTGATCTTCAGATCATCAACAGGTTCAAATTTATGTGACGTATCACCCTCATAGCCAAAACCAAACCTTCTGTTTCCAGAAACACCATATATCATATAAGCAAGATGACTTCTACCAATACTTCTAGATAAGAACTTTCTGAAGCTCGAGTCATATTCTTTCAGAATATGATTCATGCTAGGAGTGGATTTTTCTGTTTCAGAAGGAGATCCACTATCTTTGGATAGATTTAAAACTTTTTCCTTCAGTTCAGAATTTTCCAATTCCAGCTTCTTAGTTTCAAATTCAAACTGCTTTTTCAGCTTTTTGTATTTGATACTAAGATGAGCCTTGAGTTCCAGAAGTTCTGTTAAACTGGAAACTAACTCTTCTCTAGATAGTTCAGAAAATACCTCTTCAGAATCTGATTCTGGTGTAGATTATGATCCATCATCTTTTGTAGCCATCAGCGCGAAGTTGGCTTGCTCTCCTTCAGAGTCTGATTCTGATTCTGATTCAGAATCATCCCATGTTGCCATAAGACCTTTCTTCTTATGAAACTTCTTCTTGGGATTCTCCTTCTGAAGTTTTGGACATTCGTTCTTGTAATGTCCAGGCTCATTGCACTCATAGAAGACAGCCTTCTTCTTGTCAGATCTTCTGTCACCAGAAGATTCTCCTCGTTCAAATCTCTTTGAACTTCTGAAGCCTCTGAACTTCCTTTGCTTGCTCTTCCAGAGTTGGTTTACCCTTCTGGAGATCATGGACAGTTTATCTTCTTCTTCAGATTCTGATTCTTCAGGATCTTCTTCTCTAGCCAGAAAAGCGTTATTACATTTTTTAACATTTGATTTTAACGCAATAGACTTACCTTTCTTCTGAGGCTCGTTTGCATCCAACTCTATTTCATGGCTTCTCAAGGCACCAATAAGCTCTTCCAACGAAACTTCATTCAGATTCTTGGCAATCTTGAATGCAGTCACCATTGGACCCCATCTTCTGGGTAAGCTTCTGATAATCTTCTTTACATGATCAGCCTTGGTGTAGCCTTTATCCAGAAATCTTAATCCAGCAGTTAGCGTTTGAAATCTTGAGAACATCTTCTCAATGTTTTCATCATCCTCCATCTTGAAGGCTTCATATTTCTGGATTAGAGCAAGAGCTTTAGTCTCCTTGACTTGAGCATTTCCCTCATGGGTCATTTTTCAATGACTCATATATATCATAGGCAGTTTCCCTGTTAGATATCTTCTCATACTCAGCATGAGAGATAGCATTCAGCAAAATAGTCCTACATTTATGATGATTCTTGAAAAGCTTCTTCTGATCATCATCCATTTCTTGCCTTGTAAGCCTTACGCCACTATCTTTCACTGGATGTTTGTAACCATCCATCAAAAGATCCCATAGTTCACCATCTAGACCAAGAAAGTAACTTTCCAGTTTATCTTTCCAGTATTCAAAGTTTTCACCATCAAATACTGGTGGTCTAGTATAACCATTGTTACCGTTGTATTGCTCAGCAGAGCCAGATGTAGATGCAGGTGGATCTGTTGGAATTTCACCAGCCATCTTTTACTGAAGCGTTTTTCTCTTCCTGAATCTTTTCTAAACACGGTTAAGTGCT
This sequence comes from Vicia villosa, assembly GCF_029867415.1. NCBI lineage: Eukaryota > Viridiplantae > Streptophyta > Magnoliopsida > Fabales > Fabaceae > Vicia > Vicia villosa. The sequence continues at coordinate 307,198 of NW_026705210.1, read as the reverse complement.
TGCACCTTAGAACCGGCGCTCTGATGCCAATTGAAGGATAGAAAAACACTTAGAAAGGGGGGGTTTGAATAAGTGTAGTCTAAAAACTTGAACGATAAAAACAATTTGCACAGTTATTTTTATCCTGGTTCGTTGTTAACTAAACTACTCCAGTCCACCCCCACAGAGTGATTTACCTCACCTGAGGATTTAATCCACTAATCGCAACAGATTATAATGGTTTTCCACTTAGCCCACGACTAAGTCTTCTAGAGTATCCTGATCACTCTAGGAACAAATGCTTAGACACAAGCTAAGACTTTCTTAGAGTATCCTTACCACCACGTGATCACTCTAATTACAACTACTTAAACACAAGCTAATACTTCCTAGAGTATCCTGATCAACACTTGATCACTCTAGTTACTTACAAATTAATGTAATCAAATAAGAGTTTTACAATGCTTCTGAAAAGCTATAATCACAACAGTGATATTTCTCTTAATGTTTAAGCTTAATCTCACTAATATATTACAACAACAATGTAGTGAGCTTTGATGAAGATGAAGTTTGAGAGCTTTGAGTTGTTCAGCGTTTCAGCAAGTTTTTCAGAATAAGTTCGTTCAGTATTGGTAACCTTGCTTCTCATCAGAACTTCATATTTATAGGCACTTGAGAAGATGACCGTTGGGAGCATTTAATGCTTTGCGTATTCCGTACAGCATTGCATTTAATGTTTCACGCTTTTGTCAACTACCTCGAGCCTTGTTCACGCTGTGTCTACTGACGTTGCCTTTAATAGCTTCCAACGTTCCTTTTGTCAGTCAGCGTAGCCTGCCACTTGTACTTGCTTCTGATCTGATGTTTGTGTATATAACGTTTGAATATCATCAGAGTCAAACAGCTTGGTGCATAGCATCTTCTTGTCTTCTGACCTTGAAGTGCTTCTGAGCGTGATACCATGAGAACTTCAGTGCTTCTGCTTCTGAACTCAAGTTCTTCTGATGCTTCCATAGACCCATGTTCTGATTCTGCTTTGACCATCTTCTGATGTCTTGCCAGACCATGTTCTGATGTTGCATGCTGAACCTTCTGAGTCAAAGCTTCTGAGCGCTGATTTGTGCATACTCTTTATATATTTCCTGAAAGGGAAATTGCAATGTATTGGAGTACCACATTATCTTACACAAAATTCATATCCTTGTTATCATCAAAACTAAGAATATTGATCAGAACAAATCTTGTTCTAACAATGATGATGATTGATTGTATTTGAATGATGCTAATGTATATAATCATACTTTGACGATAATGATGATGATGATGATGGTTTGAGTATTGGATGATGTTACTCATAGAATTGACGATGGTATAAGTATGTTTCATATATGTTTGCATTCATTCATAATCATATGTTTGTGGGCTGAATCTGAATGAGGTGTGGATTCAGTGAAGGGCATAATTCCCATTGTGCGGAATTTGTGCTGGCAAGGCGTATCTTGATGATGTTGGATCGGTCGGTGGGTTATTCCCATTGATGAGGATTGGTACCACATGCATAGTGTCAGTTCATACATATGCATGATTAGTGTAACTTGAATGATGAGTGTGATTGTATGTTTAAATGATGTATCCAGTTGACGTTTGTGTAAATGATGGATGTTTCCTGATAATCTGAATATGATGAAATTGGGTGGATAATATAACTATGAGGTGTTATTATTTATGATGCAATAATATTTGTTAATTGTGATGAGACTCACCCTTACTGTTGATATTTTTAGATTGAGGATAGTGGCTTTTGGCTTGGTGAGGATTAGCTCATAGGCCAGTTTGTTTAGTATAGCGTCGGTGTCATGCTCTGATATTGTAACACTGGGGGAACACTAGTTTAGAGTTTATGATGATACTCTATTTTGTTGTTATCGGATTAACTTTGTGAGATATTGCATAGATGATGTTATGCTTAACCGTTGATTAATGTTTCGCTGTGTAGAAACATGATTTTGTTAAATTGATGATTCGTTCCTAAGTAAAGCATGACAATTGATTTGTGATAAATTGTTTTAAATTGAATTGTGGCACCCTTGTTTTCATGTTTTACTCTGAATTATTTTATTAATTTCCGTGGGGTTTAGAAGGGTGTTACATAAACTACTGAATAGATGTATCAAAGAGGAAGAAGTCATATTCGATGTCTGGTTAGGGAGAGTGTGAATTTGTGCCTTGTGATCTGAGTTATGGACACAGTTGTGACCTTTGTTATGAGTTACGAAGGGTAATATCTGATATTCCTCTTGGGAGGTTTGTCATTGTCCATAGTCCTCTTTCTCCACCTCCTTAAAGGAAGATCGCCTCTTTGAGACATGAAAAGGTCCCTACATCAAGGGGGAGTTATTGTCATCTTCTTCCTCGTGTACATCAAATGATCTCAAAACCTTCTTACCACGATCTGTGGTGTAATTTGTGATGAAGATATTACTGCAACATAACTAATATTGAAGGCTGGAGGAAGAGGTCAATCTCAAGACGATATTCTTGATCTACTAGACTGAAGATCTTGCTGAGAGCTACTGCTGCTAGTAGATGGCTCTTTTCCTTTTAAACTTTAATCCGTAATTTATTTATTTTAGCCTAAAATTTGCCAAAGGGAGATATTGTAAGTGCTCTGTTTAGGAATGGCTTAATTTTTAGTAAAACAAATAATAGCAGCAATAATGTAAAACTATAATATAAAAGAAGTCCCACTGAAATGCTAGAACATGTTATGTTGAAGTATTTCAACATCTGGAATAACATGTCACATGGGATGTCACCACATCTTGCCTGAGTTGAAAATAAGAGTTTTAGTTAAATGTGTTATGATTCAACTACTACAGAAGAGTGCAGAATATTCCTGAATATTGTACAAATCATATGAGGCGTGATTTATTTAACAGGTATGAAGAATCAAGCATATACAACAAAGAATTAATCATAATATTCGAATAATATATAGTTTCTAAATATGGAGACATTTTAGGAAGCTAAAGATTGAAGGCCTTGTTTGTAGCAGAAGTTACTGCTTATTTGTAACAACAAATGTGCTGCGATTAGAATCCAAACTCCAGTTTGGTATAGGTTAAGTTTTACTTATAAATATAAGGATTTGTAACCTAGGTCAATAAGGATTGAAGATGTAGAATCCTAGGGTTTGGAAGGGTGAACCTCCCGGGTTGTGGGAAGGTCACCATGTCTGTCTCAAAGCTATGAAGCAAGAGACATATTGTTCACCTTGAAGCCCGTAGGAAAAAGGTGTATTGTTCTTGGAGGAAGCTTTGAAGTAACTCCAAGTTATTTGTTCTTAGTCAAGAGTCTTGACTAGGTATTATCTTGTAAAATGTGTCATTCGGTTGTCGTTTAAATAGTTATTACTGGGTTGTAGCAGTTAGGTATCACTAGGGAGTGAGTGGAGGTTCTCTTGTCTTGGACGGGTTTCTAATATAAAGGTTTCATTGGGTAGTGTCTAGGTAAACCGGAGGTTATTTACATAAAATAGTACTACTGATAGTGGAATCTTCTTCCTGACTTGGTAGCCCCCAGAGTAGGTGTGTTTGTCACTGAACTTGGTCAACAATTGATTGTGTTCTTTACCTTTCAGTACTGCGCAAAACTGTTTATAACTTGCCAATGTTTCTTGATATATCGGATGTCTCGACATCGTATAAGACATCTGGATCTGCTATACCAGAATTTCAAATTCAATTGAAATTTTGTTGCTTCGCATCTAAATTTTCTTTACAGTTATTTGTATTTATTTTAATTATTACTAACAATTGTCTAATCCTTGTATGCAAGGTAAGACCTCAGCTGAATTTCTTTTTGATGCAAAACCAGAAATATCATTGCGTGCTAGACTCCGTAAAGATAGATAAGAAAGACTGGAGGCGTCAGAAGCAACTCCGATAGTATATGATCCCGAACAAGATGAAGTTGTTTTTTTTCATTCGGAGCACTCAAGATATCGAGTCTGAAACTATGGCTGCTGACCCACCTCTAGTGGAGAGACTTCAGGGTGACTACGGAGGAGCAAATGCTCGAACTAGACGATTGACAATAATACATCAACCGGTCAATGTTGCTCATTTTCAGTTGCACCCTTCAATTATCCGACAACTCGAAAGGAGACCCTTTTCTGGAAAAATTAATGAAGATGCAAATAAGAATTTACAAAGATTCCTCACTATGATCACGTCGTTAAACATTGAGGGGCATTCTGAAGAAGCGAAAAAGTTGGTAATGTTCCCATTCACTCTGTCAGAGGATGTAGAAGAGTGCTTCTACTCTTTGCCTGCCGGGAGAATTACAACTTGGCAAGAGATGGATACTAACTTTCTCAACGAGTATTTTCCAACATCTGTGTATATCCACAAGAGGTATGACGTAGTGAATTTTAAACAGAAGGAAGGAGAATCACTTGGAGATGCTTACAAGAGGTTTAAACGATTGTTAGTTGTATGTACTGCTCACAACATGGATGCAACTGACAGATGTAGAAATTTGTGAATGGCCTCAAGATGAAGACTAAGCAACTCATTAACATAGCTAGCGGTGGCTCATCTAATTTTACAACAGCCACTAGCATCAAGAAGATCATTGAAGCCATTGCTGCAAATGAGCATTTGGAATTATATGACTGTAGTGTAAGCCAGCCTGAATGAATAATTGATTTAAAGCTGGCTATTCAAGTTGTGAAAATGGAAGACCAAATTACAGTTGAAGTTGAGAGAAGACTCAAGAAGATGACTATTGAGACTCAGATTGTGGCTCAAGTTCAACTGGCTCAGACTATCAGTTGTGAGATTTGTAATGGACCTCACCAAACTGTGTATTGTTTTGCAACTCCTTAACAAATTGAAGAGATCAAGTTCTTGAAGTATAAAAATCCTTATTCTAACACCTATAATCCGGGGTGGAAGAATCAGCAACAACAAGCTCCTCAAAAGGCTGAATGGGAAGTAGCTATCGAGAAAATGGCTGCACAGTGTTCTCAGTTTCAAGAAAAGACAAGAAACAACCACAAGAATACTACAGCTTCAATCAAAAATCTGGAAGTGCAAGTGGGGAAGATATCACAACATCTAACTCTACAGACACAAGGTACACTTCCGAGCTCAACTGTGACAAATCCGAAAAATCAAGAAAATGTTAATGCGGTCACAATAGATGATAACTTGGTCATAGAAGTGGATCTGGAAGTGAGAGAAAATCAGAAAGAGCCCAAAGTGGTTGCACTACTGGTTAAGCCACTTGAGGAGAAAAATAAGAAGGAGGCTAAACCTGTAACACCCCATTTTCTAATCGGCATTTATAATAAAATCAGATTTTCAAAATTTTTCCAACAAACATGAGATGCCACATTTCAACATAACACGACAACAATCAGATACATAACACTTTATTTTGGAGGATCTGATAACAACTTTTATTAATTAACGTATACAACATATTGATCTTCATTTAATAACAACAACTTAAACAACATTGTACTTACTAATTTCAATCTTTAATTATCATAAACAAGTCAACAAGGAACGAGCAACATAAACAACTAAGTATCCCCCGAGTGCTATGTATCAAAGCGACTGAACTGACATGGACTAACAGTAACTAAGTCTTTATTCTTGATTCACCTGCGCGTTACCAACAGAGGGAAACATTACAACAGAAGGGGTGAGATTCTCAAACCATATAAACAGGTTGATGATAAATAATATATTAGATCGAATTATATAAAATCATGCCTCACAAACATTTCAGAGCAACACATTTAACCATATAATCATCAACATGTTATAATAACAACTCACCAAAATATATACACATCAATTCAAATACAACACAAGGAAATGCAACTCATTAAGGCATAAAACCACGCCTCACAACTTTTTAGGGCAACACTTTTCAACTAAAAAATATCAACCAAATATAACAACAACTCATTAAAATAACACAATTCAACCATGTGACTCTATGAAATGCTTATGCATGTGTTACCATTGGAGCATAACTCCCAACGTAAAAATCTTGTCAATTAATAGAGGCATCAAGGCATAAGCCTTCGTTGCTAATTTGCCAATCTAGACCAACGTGGGTGCCATAATTTCAGGCCAACGTGGGTGCCATAATTTCAGGCCAACATAATAATGACATGCTATGAATGCATCAACAAGGGAAATCATCTACAAAACTTAAATACACATCAGCTCAATTCCACAACAATTTCAACATTAATATCAACAACGTAGTAACTACTCAACAACTTCTTCAACGTTGTGCCAATAAATAAAGGCACTCATCACATTTCAAAGTTGGCCAAAGGCCTACAACTTATATCAACACGTCAACAACAACATACATCAAGAACCACGTATTACAACAATATTAATCAACAACAAACAACCTAATCATTTACCGAAATATATTTAACGACTTACTCATCAACAAATTATAATAACAAATTTTCAACATATTATAACGGCAATTTATCAACAAATTATAATAACAACTTTTCAACATATTATAACAACAACTCATCAACAATTATAATAACAACTTTTCAACATAATATAGCAGTAACTCATCAACAAATTATAATAACAACTTTTCAACATATTATAATAACACTCATCAACAAATTATACAAACAACTTTTCAACATAATATAGCAGCAACTCATCAACAATTTGTAATAACAACTTTTCAAAATATTATAATAACACTCATCAACAAATTATAATAAAAACTTTTCAACATAATATAATTAATTCATCAAACATATATTCAACTATTAATTTACTCTACTAACAATTCTTATGAACTTAATTGGTTAATGGTCTGACTCAACTAATAATAAAACCATTTCAAAAGGGTCAAATACCTTTAATTATCTGCCATATATCCCCAAAATATTTCTCAATTATACTACTAATTTAATAGCCTATTACTCACAAAATTTACCAATTAAATTAACATTCACAGGATCAATTTTCCATATCAATTTTACCACATCACAACAACAACACAAACACAGACGACAATAATTTCAACAACCCAATCCCACATACTATTCATCATATACCCGGTTATAGAGCAAGAACCTCACCTTTACCTTGGATTGAAGATCGCTCTATTCCACCGGTCGAATCTTTGTTCTTTGCCTTTTTGCCCTTTTTCTTCG